>NW_017307416.1:42162-44821 GCF_000935625.1 Nanorana parkeri | reverse complement strand
TATATTTATTATATTTTGTGTATATTAAAGCATATCAAAATTAAATATTTCACATTCAGGTAAACCACTGTATCAATGGAATTTAGTGATTCAGCAAGTTTGTCCGAATCCAAATGCACATCTCTAGAGGGGATGAGACAAACCATTTGACATTTGCAAGGGTGCTTACAATAGTTAGCTTGTAGTTATGTAAAACCATAATCCCATAAGGAAAAAAAAACTATTGCTGTAACTGCTTAAAAAGTGTAAGCTTTAGTTCAGCTTTAATTTGTTAGTCAAGTCTGTTTACATTTTCTAGTGTATCCAACACTACCCTATCCACAGGTTGACAATGCTGCTGTCCAAGGGTGACTCCATTGCTCCTCTATAGAGTGGAGCCACTGAAAGAGAGAAAGTGTGTTACTGGACGTAACCGTATCACTACTGTAGCTGAGAAAGGGGAAAAAAAGTCTACAAAAAGAAAACTAATGCAGCTACCACATTTAAGGATTGGTAAACTGCAATATATTAACCCTTTCCCTGCCACCGACGTAAGGCATACAACAGAACAAAACTGTTCCCAAATGGCCAGGTCAGTATGCCTTACAGCGGTGGCATTTAAAGTGCTGCTATAAGCTCATGGTTGTTTTAGCGACCATGAACTTATATCAGAACTGTTCCCTGGACTGTCCCCGTTAAATTAATAGCTGTCATCAGCGGCTGACAAACCGCTGATGACAGCTATTAACAAAAATTCTGTTTGAAGGACAAACACTGGAGTGATCATCTGATCACTACAATGTTTGTAAATAATTGGGGCCACATAGTACTATGTGTCCCCAGTTTTCATCACTTCCTGTTCATTTATGAATTTCTGAATTGCAAGTAGCACTCACTACAGAGGCTCCTCCCCATTCAGAACCTGTTGATAGTAAATATTTTATTATCAACAGTTTCTGAATGAATGGGAATGTACTGAGTGCTTCCCATTCATTGAGTGCTGAGGCTGCAGAAAAAGAAATTGAGGACTCTGTGTCCTCAATTTCTTTTTCTATTTCAAAAGGGAAATGTCAGGGGTTTCACCGTCGCCCCCTCAACAGCACAAAAAACAATTAGTAAAAAAAAATCTAAAAAATGTTTTTTTTTTAAATGAACTAATAAAAAAAACACAAAATCCTCCTTCCCCCACATACACACACACCATACAAGTGCACGATATTGTGGTGTACGCCATGCACATGCGCTGCAGTGCGTTGTTAGAACGCATCGCAGTGCATGATTTTTTTATTTAAAACCATACATTTAACTGTGGCAGCGCATGGCAAAGCATTGTGATGCATTACCGTGCATTGTGATACCTTGTGTTGCAATTAAATATAAGCCTGTATCATTTTGTAACACAACCACCAACATTTATCAATTGAATTGTGTATTTTTATCAGTTTAACGTTAATTTGAGAAACATTTGCACAATTATCGCAGAGCCTACAAATTTTGTAGCACCATCTTTTTATTCTACCGGGCCTGTGCTTTCAGAAAATATATGGTTTGGGGGATCTTTTACAAACGCTGGCAACGCAGCAGTAGAAAATCAAATCAATGGGAACATTTGCATAAACGGCGTGGCCTGCTGAGGTGCAAAATGTTCCGGAGGGCTTGGCAGCAAAGGGGTTAAACCTTTCTTTTTGGGTTTAGATGCACTTAAATGAATACAAAAACTATATTTTACTTTTGTTTTGCTTTGCTTTAAATAAATCATACCTAGTAATCCTATCAGCATGTTATATTCACAGGCATGTAGGGTGCCAACAATTACCCAGTTTAGCTGTGGCATTGTCACTCTTTCCTGCACACTCACAACTTACACTACAAGCAGCCATGCTAAAACAGGGGGATACAAACTGCGCTGTAGTCACAACAGCCAAACTGGCATTTGCCTCTTGCTGGAGTGTGCGCACATCCACAGGAAATTCATACAAGAAGTCTACAGGATGTGCACAAGGCAGGGAGAAGCACATGAACACAGTAAGAGGGAATATGTAATCTGTAGTGCTGTTGTGAAATAATTGTATTAGCTCAGGTTCTTACTAATGTAAATTGTCCCATATTGCTTGAAAACTATATACACTGAGTGGCCAGATTATTATGACCACCTGATGTTTGTAGGTAAATTAGCTATAATTAGCTATAATTTTGCGCTGAAGTTGCTAGAGGGCCAGACCATTATAAATAGGGAATCAGGTTGTTTACCACGACAGTAGAAGTGATTTGTTTCTGAAGATATGGGTAAACAACGCAATTTAACAGCCTTTGAACGTGGGATGATTGTTGGCGCTCAAGCCATGGAGCGAGTATCAGCAAAACAGCAGAATTTGATAAATGTTCAAGAGCAGCTGTTGTTAAAGTGTTTAAAGACTGGACTGTCAGCCGCAAATCTGGGTCTGAAGGTGCGAATTGTGGCCGTCAGCGACTTGTCAATGTTAGGGCAGAACAGGGAGTGGCAAGACTGGTACAAGACAACAGAAGGGCAACAGTGCAGTGTCAGATTCCTCGCATTACCTTTTAACATCTCGTGGAGTCACGAGGCGGCCCAACTAAGTCATCTCGTGGAGTCATCTCGTGGCAAAACGAAGTACTGATGGGGTGGTCATAATAATCTGGCCACTCAGTGTGTATATAT
>NW_017307416.1:0-41903 GCF_000935625.1 Nanorana parkeri | reverse complement strand
TGCCCCATTATTTGCATACCGACCATCCGGACCCTGGCACAACTCAGGTCTGTATGTCCATGTTTGTTATGTTTGTGTGTATCATAGGTAGTGGGAACCTGTCATGAGGCGTCAGGCGTTCCGGAATTCAGGTACAGGCCAGACGCACGTCCAGACAAAGGTAAGCAGACTTGGACTACAAATATATATATATATATATATATATACATACAGGGCTTGAAAAATTTTAGGGTGTCTCACCAGTCAGTCAAAAATTTCACCAGTCAGCATGACCGGACTATCGGCCTTGCAATTTATGTTAACATTTTTTCGGGACAGATAGAGCTTTCTTTTGGAGTTATATAATCACCTCGGGGGTTATTTTTTTTACTATATAATGAAAAAAGTACCGTAAATGTAAAAGAAAAATAAAAGTTTCCCTACACTATGTTATAAAACATTTATACCCATATTTTTGGTAAAACATAAAAGTCGGGGGCACGTCGGGTAAATAGAAACCAAACATGTCAAGCCTTAAAATTGCGTGCGCCCGCAAAAATCGCCCATAGGCGATGCTTAAAACGCTTTTAATGCTCATCAGTTTAGTGTTATCGGTGATTGATAGCCCTAAAATTATTGCTCTCACTCCGATGTTTGCGCCAATATGTAACATGTGCGGGACAATAGGCGCAATCGGCGTTTTCGCACGTAGGCGCACTCGACGCATATATGAGTGTGTATGTGGTGGGCGGGGACTTAAAAAAATTGTTTTCTTTTTAAAAAATTTTGTATGCTTTATTTTATTTTGGATTATTTCATTTTTGTATTACTTTTTTTTTTTTTGCAACACAACTTTATTGCTATTACATGCAAGAAGCCCCCCTATATAATAGCCAATTTACATGATAGGTCCTCTTTATGGAGACATCAGGGGTATCCAAGACCCCTAATGTCACCTAGGGACCCCCAGAGAAGCTGATGAAGCAGAGATCTGCTTCATCAGCTTCTGTAGCTGGAGAGTGACACTGAATGCAGGAAGTGATGTAATCTACATCACTTCCTGCATTCGGGGACTGAGAGGAGATCAAAGGGAGTTCGTATACTGAACTCACTTTGATCTCGTGTCACAGAGCCATGCCGGTCCCGGCCGCATCGGGCACAGCAGATCTCGGGACCGGCAACGTATCTTTCTTGAATGTAAAGCTCCCGGCCGGCCGTGTAATTACAACAGCGCGCCGGGAAGCTGCTCGTCAGGCTCCACCGTCCTCTTGGACGAGTGGATTTTTCAAGCCCTGTATACAGATTATTATTTCTGCTAATGCTGTTTTTTTTCCACAATACACCATGAAAATCATCTAAACTGCTTCTAGACTGAGTCTGGACAGGATAAAGAGCATTATTTCAAATGTTCAAAAGCCTTACAATATAAATAATACTCAGCCTAACCCGAGTATTATCGCCCATTCAGTTTTAGACTTAACTCTTTCAATCGTAAAACAGAGGTCACTATGATAAAGGATTCAAGCAGTTGTTGCTCACGCTCCCCATCTTCTGTCAGACAGTATATTTGCAAGGCAAAGCTAATTCACTAACATCCAAAGCTGTACTAAACAAATTAAAGTAGTCAATTACTATAAAAGTAGTCAATGACTATAGTCATTAGTCAATGACAATAAAAGGGTTTTGGGGTAAAATAAAAAAAAACTCTACAATACATTATACAAATTCAAAACATTTTCCTGAAGGTTTGAACATTTTGTGGTTAAAGTGATACTAAACCCAGGAGTTAAATCTTAAAAATACATTCAAGTACCTTAAATATCAACAAAACTATCTTATTTGTGTATTACTTGGCTGTAGATCCTCAAATCATCTCTGAATTGGTGCTGACACTGTCCTTCCTTCTGGAGGGAGGCTACTTTTGTTCCCCATGGTCCATGTGTGTGTTGTAAAGTAGTCACCGCTCCAAGCTCACTCCTGTGATGGACTACAATTTCATGTTAAGTTTAATAATTTTTATTGAGATTGTACTCTGCCACAGGGAAGCACGGAGAAGTGGGTAACCTGGTCTCATGCCAACACATTTTTCAATATACTGTATAAAAATATGTCTTAGCAACAGACCTTGGTAGAATTGGGACCGAGAGACAGCTGGGAGAGAAAAGCCAGGAGTCAGGATAGACAGCTAGCGGAGATAGTGAGGAGAGACTGTCAGGAGAGAGAGAGAGAGCGAGGAGAGAAAGTAAGGGGAGAGAGCCAGGAGAGACCGCCAGGTGAGAGAGCATGGTCGAGACCGCCAGGGGAGAGAGCATGGTCGAGACAGCCAGGATGAGGGAGGAGAGACAGCCAGGAGATAGAGCTAGGAGAGAGCCAGGAGGATGGGCGAGCAGAGACATCCAGAAGAGAGAGTGAGGAGAGACAGCCAGGAGAGAGAGAGGAGAGATAGTGACCAACACATCTGCCTGTAGCAGAACCCCTGTGCCCTTCAAGACTAACCACACCGTGTTTCAGATACCTCCTTGCTCCCCAAGTTCATGCATCCCTCCATGTCTTGTGCCTCCTCCACACACTCAAGTTGGAACACCAGGACCCTGTGGTTTCCCCTGTTCACCTGACATCATGGCCTCTTGTGTCCAGGTTTCAGCTAGTCTGAAACCCGAACACAGAACATACTGGACTCAAAACCCAGACTATCCAGGTAAATCCTGGACTGGTGGCAACCCTAAGCCAAGCGGGACGCCAGCCAGAGCGTCCCACTCAGCTCCTGGCAACTAGTGACCTCTGTGAGCTTGGTGGGAAGACATCCAAAGCGTAACCTGGTATGCTCTGGCTGCCCCCTCTCCCACGTGACCCAATGAGATGGTGCCTGTGGTAACCACCTAAGGCTGCCTCATCATAGGGACGGGCCCTAACTCTATTTATTAAAAACAAAGGTGTTAGTAGCATATATTTGCAGTAAATGTACATGGAAACCACATGGAAGCCTCACTACCTCATTAAGGCCGCTCTCTTGGTCCCTAATCTAAGGAAGCTCCTATCCTGCCACATACACAGCTATAAACAGATTAGAGGCAAGTATGCACCTTGCTTTAAAAAGCTGGCTATTGATTGCTGGGACACACTTGTGGGTCTTCAGCTGCCTGTGTGCCGTGATGGGCTTCTAGTGTGTATGTGAACCTTTAAGGAGAAATTAGTTTGGACACTATGCACACCACCATTCAAAATCAGATTCTCTTTTGAAAGTCGCCCGATCAAACTTGTGCCCAATTTCAGTATGACAGATTCAACAAACTAAAATCTAGAGAAGCGTTTTGGATATTTACACTGAAAAACCTCCATGCTCATTGCCTCAACAAGATTACAGAAATTGTGGAAGATTAATGCTCATCTGTCATTCATGTCCCAATGTTTATATATATATATATATTACACACACACACCCTGTTTCCCCGAAAATAAGACCTAGTACTACCCCAAAAATAAGACCTAGTTGTGACCATTCCCAGGGTCGGTGGTGGCATAAGGGGGAACTTGAAGAGCCGCGGGAGAGGCAGGACAGAATCAGCGGTGCCACCGAAGCCAGCGCTAGAGGAAGCAAAACGGCACAGGAGAGAGCAGAGCCGCGTAAGCTGATGCCTCCTCTATAGCGCCGGCTCCTGTCACAGGCGGAGTGATACCGAATACACTCCGCCTGTGGGGAATCGATAGTGAAAGTGTGCTTCGCTTATTCTGGCAAGCTATTGGTTAGTAAATTGCTCTTGGAAAGGTACGGCACCCCCGATTGCCCTGATCACCATATTTTTGTACATGAACACATGTAGACTTTTCTACATGAATAATATATATATAATGCGGCCGGAAGTCCATTTTCCACGCTGGAATGCACTTTGCGGATTTAAACATGACGTGTGCTCAGTGCGCCATTGGCAACCCTATTGTTTACTAGCAGAGGGCATCAGCAAGGTCTCTCCCAGGTAAACATTTCAAAGCAGACTGGGGTTTCAAGATGTGCTGTTCAAGCTATTTTGAAGAAAGAAACAGGCAATGTTGAGGACCCTAGATCCAGTGGTCGACCAAGGAAACTTAATGCAGCAGATAAGACCTATCATGCTTACTACCCTTCGACATTGGAAGATGTTCAGCAATGCCCTCAGTGCCGAAAACAGTGGGACCAAGGTACACCCATCTACTGTCTGGAGAAGTCTCGCCAGAAGTGGTCTTAATGGAAGAATGGCACAAAAATATAGGAACTGGGGTGCAGAAAAATGGCAGAAGATGCTCTGGACTGATGAGTCAAAATTGTAAATATTTGGCTGTACCAGGAGGCAGTTTGTTCACCAAAGGACTGAAGAGAAGTACAATAATGAGTGTCTGCAGGCAAAAGTGAAGCATAATGGAGGTTCCTTGCAAGTCTGGGGCTGTATTTCTGCCAATGGAGTTGGAGATTTGGTCAGGATCAATGGTGTCCTAAATGCTAAGAAATACAAGCAGATGCTTATCCATCATGCCATCAGGGAGGCGTGTGATTGGCCCAAAATCTATTCTGCAGTAGGCCAACGACCCCAAACATACAGCCAATATAATTAAGAACTATCTTCAGCATAAAGAACAAGTAGTCCTGGAAGTAATGGTTTGGTCTCCACAGAGACCTGATCTGAACATGGAGTCTGTCTGGGATTACATGAAGAGACAGAAAGATTTGAGGCAGCCGCCATCCACAGAAGGTCTGTGGTTAGTTCTCCAAGATGTTTGGAACAACCTTCCTGCAGAGTTCCTTCAAAAACTGTATGCAAGTGTACCTAGAAGAATTGGTGCTGCTTTGAAAGCAAAGGGTAGTCATACCAAAGATTGATTTGGATTTCTCTTCTGTTCATTTACTTTCCATTTTGTTAATTGATAAAAAATAAACTATTAACATTATTTCTGTAAGCATTCTTGCTTTACATCATGTTTTGTTATCTGGGAGTAGCCAAATGTGTTTTGTGGTGTAATTGGTGTTTAAGCTGTGTGTTATAATAACAACTTTGTGGAAAGACATTTTAATTTACTTTCCCCCCCCAAAAAACAGTCAAAAAAATAGACCTTCAAAAACACTCACCATGCCCTTACTAAATACCATGGGGTGTCCACTTCCCTAAAAGGGGTAATTGTGTGTTTGTACTTTTCTAGCTTTTAGGGCCTTGAGAAATGCTATAAGTTTCTTCTATACCGTTTACACCATAGTTTGTAGACTAACTTTCGCACAGACTAAACAGTATGCACTTATTTGCAAAGAAATGTAGCAGAATACATTTTGGCCTATTTTTTTTTTCTTAAGAAAGATTACTTATAAAACATGAAATAACAGAATGGAAAGAAGTTTTTTTTTAATTTTGGTATTTTTTCCTGATAAAATGCTGGTGGTTCGAACAGAACGAAAATTCCTATTAATGCAAATCCACTTTATTGATAGATGTTATGAAGACAAGCACTTTTGGGAGTAAATGACAAGTGCAAGTTACTGTATTTTGAGCTGTGCTATCCAGTCATTGCAAGCACCAGTTATTTCTGGGATATCCAGTTAAGGAGTGCGGCAAGGTATATGGACTTTCCACCTGGAACTAGTCACAGAGGATGCAGCTTGACCCTTGCAAGAGCCATCAGTAATCACAAGAAGGGAGTGCACCTTACCAAAAAGTGCAGTAACCCCGGTTTAGGGGAGAAAGGCAGAAAGACATCCTCATTTAAATGAAAAGCTGACACAAACCATAGAAGAAAAGGCGGCTTGGGACGAAGCACAACCTTGTCCCTATGCAACTGCAAGAAAGGCGATTTGCAGGATAAGGTCGCAAACTCGGAAACCCTATGGCCACCAAAAAGGCAACCTTCTGATAAAGGGTCAACAAGGGGATAGCACGAATATTCTCATAAAGGAGGCTTTTGTAAAACAGACACCAAATTTAGATCCTACGGAGTTACAGGCGGCCAAACTGGGGGATCAACATATGTCACCCAATGAACAGATTTTTCCCATCAGCGAATTAGAAGCCAGGGTCATTGAAAAAGAACTACTGAAGCTGAAATCTGACCCTTAATAGTGCTCAGGGCCAATCCCTGATTCGCTGTGCACTGGAAAAAGGCAAGAATCCTAAATATGGAAAAATGCAGAGAAAGCAACAAGGCAACACGCCAGGTGAAGAAAAAAAAAAGAAGGCCTTCCAAGTACAATAATAAATCCTCCTTGAAGTAGACTTTCGTGACTTATGCATGGCAGGAATCACTGACTCAAACAACCTCGGTCTCTCAGCACTTTGCTCTCAACAGCCAGGCCGTTAAAACCAGCAACTGTAAAGCAGGATGAAACATTGGTCCCTGACACCAAAGAGAGGAATCAGTAGGCGCCAGGGAGTGTCCGTGATGAGACCTATCGGATCAGTGTACCAAGGCCTTCGAGGCCAATACAGAGCCACTAGGGTCCCTCACTATCCTGTGATGTGAAAGACAGGAGCATCAGTAGAGCAAAAACATAGATCAGACTGTACCCGTCCCACGGCTCTACCAGAGCATCCATCACGTCCACCCACAGATACTGTGAACTGGGCACAAAGCAGTCTACCTTGGGGGACTCCAGACGTGGACCTGCTAGCATCTTGTTTCAATCACAAAGAAAGACTGAATACCTCCAAATGGAGAGACCACTCCACCTGGTTCAGGGTTTGACAAATGAGTCGGCACACCGGTTGTTTATGTCCACAATCTGCACTGCAGACAGGACTGGAACTGGCTCTTCTTCCCAGTGAAGATTGTGGGCTACCTGCAGAGTGGCTGCCGCTGATGGTGCCCCATGATGATTTACATATGCCATGGCCATAGGCTTGTCTGATTGAATCTGAATCGGGTGCCCCTGCAACAGAAGAGTCCAGTTGTGAAGAGAAAGATGAAATCACCCGAAGTTCCAACACATTGATCAGAAGCAATGACTCCAACATCCAGCAAGCCTGAATCAAAACTCCTCCTCAACCATCAGTCACCACCATCGAATGGAGAGGAAGAAAGGACTTCCCGGATATCTGCAACAAAGACTGAAGCCACCACCCCAGCGAGGCCCTTGTCGTCCTACTCAACTGTCCAGGGATTCTGGGGACTTCGCAAGAATCTCCCATTGAAGAGACCGAGTGTGATGTTGAGCAAAGGGAACCGCTTCGAAGGACACCATCAGACCCAGAACACGCATGCAAGAGCGAATCAAAAGCCACCTGCAATGACGCACAAGTCAAACATGGGAGGAAACCTTCAGGAACTTGTCCCAAGGAAGAAACACCATTGCGTGATTAGTGTCCAGGACCAAACCCAGATATTTCAGGTGATGGGATCAGGGAAGATTTTAGGTTCAGAATCCAACCAAGTGCCGTAACATATTTATTGTTATATGTTACGGCAGAGGTTGGTGTGCAACTAGACCATCGATTCCACCAAAAGATCGTCCAAATAAGCCATGCCTGATATCCCACAAGGTCTCAGGAGTGCCAGCACTGGGGCCAAGATCTTGGTGAACACTCTGGTAGCCAATGCCAGGCCAAGGTGGAGGGCCATAAATTGGTAATGGTCCTTCCCTACCGCAAACCACAGGAACCTCTGATGGGTTTGACAAATAAGGATGTGGAGATAAGCATCCTTGATGTCTATGGATGCTAGTAAATCTTTCTGCTGTAAAAGAGGCCACCACCAACTGAATGAACTCCATCTTTAAATTGCAGACCCAAATGTACTTGTTAAGAAACTTGAGGTCCAGGATGGGACATACATCATCCTTTTTGTGGACCGTGAAGAGAGATTTTTTTTTCCCTCTGAAAAGGCAACTCCTTCAAGGCCTTCTTTGACACCTGATTCACCGATTAACACTTGAGCTACAGAAGTCTCCTGAAAACTACCACCAAAACTGAGAGCATGGACACCAGAGGTACGGCATCCAAGGCATTAGACAGATACTGAAGTCCCTGCACCAACTGATCTGCAAGTTCAACGTAGGCCCAGGGCCACATTCTCACCAGCGAGACCGGCATGAAGCAACTATGCCCATTCTGTAAAGACCATAGCAGAAGCTAAGACTGGATGCAGCAGGATTCCAGTGACAGAAAACATGGTTCAAAATATCACTTCAGACTTCCTAGCGGTAGGGTCCCAAAAGGAGAGAGAGTCCTGTACCAGAATTACTTGTTAGAGAACTATGGGGTTAGGGCTTTTCCCCATAGTTCTCCTTAGGGTAACGGGAGGACACAAACAAGTGTCCTCCCTTCACCCTAAGCTCAGTATACCGCGAGCTACAGCTCGCGGTATACTGAGATGCCGCAGCTGAAGCGGATCCTGACAATTATGTCTGGATCCGCCCAGCTGCGTGAGTGACAGCTGGCTCTGCCCATCTAGAGGCAGAGCCAGCTGTACCCACCCCCGTCCGTTCCGTCAGTCAGCGCTGGAGGAATGGAGCGGGGAATCTAGCCCCTCCCCTGTCAAGGCAGAGAGCCGTGACAGGATGGAGAAGTGAGCGAACGCCAGTATGTGTTCGCTCACTTCCCGATCTACTGAGCCGACCTGTGACAGTTTCATTGTCACAGGTCGGCTAGAACTATGATGAGTGAAAAGCACTCGCCTCATAGTTCCTCCTTTAAGTCTAGAAACTAGGGATGCACCGATAAGTTTTTCGGTATCGAGTACCGATATTTATATTCCGGTACTCGCCGATACAAGTACCTCCCTGCACCGTGTAATTACCCGCTGTCCGCTTTCTTGATTGCCCGGGAAGCCGGCTCCATGCTGTTTGGCTGGCCCGATGCTGATCGGCCCGGGAAGCTAACTTCCTGCCCAATGAGCATGGAGCCGGCTTCCCAGCCAATCAGGGATCCAGGAGGCTGGCCATTACCTGCAGCCCAGATTCCTGATCAGCATCGAGCCGGGCCAAACAGCATGGAGCCAGCTTCCCAGCCAATCACGAAGCCAGGCCAGAGTCATTACCCACCTGCCGGCTTCCTGATTGGCTGGGAATTATACAGAAAAACCTTGGTGGAACGATGAACCTTGCAAGTACCAAAAGTAACAGGAGGTTTCCCCACCAAGCCCGGTACATCCTCAATGTTAAGGGTTTCCCTCACAGACAAGGGCAGAGACCAGTGCTTTTTCTTGAAGAATGGCCAAAGATAAGGCATTCTCAACACTACCAAAAGAATCTGGTTCTTGATCAGAAGGTACCAGGTGTATCACCCACCACAGAAAGGATGAGACAATGCAGGAGAGGAAGGGCAGCATCTTCTAGCAGGAACTTTGGACAGAGCATGCTCAATGCGTAACACAAATAAGTCCATAGCTTAACTAAAGCATTCAAAAGATAGGGGGTATTAGAAGAACCTGAGGTATCCAGAACAGTGATGAAAGCGAGACACCAGCGACCGCCCCCATCGCAGTTAGGCATAGCTCAGGAGCTGGCAGACAAACAGAAAATGTGCTCCATGTCATTGGATGCAAAAGAACCGCTGTGCAAATAAAACAGTTACCCAACCCCTGCTGCAGTCAGGGCAGCTGACCAACCCCAATACCCCACATACATACTAGATGGGGAGGGGCATCGCCTAGAGTACTCTTGTAGAAACCGTTTCTCCAGGGGGGGAAAAAATCGAGCACCTCTGGGTGGAACCAGGGTGCCGCTGGGCCTGCAGAGGGACACTGGTCAATCAAGGCCGGCTGGTCATATGTTCCCTTAAAAGATGCATCTCACAAGCTGCTCTGCCACAACAGAGAGCCATCACAGCCAAAGCTGCTGTAGTGAGGAACTGAATGCGCACGTTGGCAGGACTGGGGAAGTGCCCAGTCTGAAAAGGTGCCATTTACAGATACCCTCTGGACCCGTTCCCGTAGCCAGTTCTCTATCCACGTACACACCACCTCATCTATGCCCATAGCCCTCAGCTTGTGTACTAGTTGCACAAGTATTCACGACTATACCCCCCTTCCAAATCTGGTAGAGCAACCACTGCCTGCAATTAAAGCTGCAGATTTGAAGGTAAATCTATACCAGCATTAAATGTCTATTGCCTAAAGTTTTCCGCTTCCGTTTGACGGGGTTCCTTTAGGTTGGATGGGAATCACTGGCAAACAGCAATTTTCAAGCCTTACTAAAAAGATTCTTTATTCAACTAAGATTTTGGCTTTGGCTGGGATATTCAGGTTCATTATTTAAATCACTCCAGAGCAGCTTTGAGTGTTCAGGGTCATTATCCTGCTATAAAGTGAACCCTAAAATTGACTCTATTATGCTCTAAATATTGACCAATTTTCCAGCCCTTGCTGATTAAAATCAACTCTACAACATATCACACTACTCAGCTGGGTCTCAGGGTGATGAGCAGTATTGGCTTGCCACAACACATTGTTCGATAGCAAAAATGTGAAATACATTTTTCATTTGTGGTGTCTTCCACATGATTTTTGTCAAACTCTAAACTAGATGGTAGCTCCTTAGTCTTCCTGGTTCCCTTCAGAGACTTTCAAATTTTGGGCCTTGCAGAAAAGTATATTTTGAGACTGTGTGACACTAATTGCACATAGTTGGATGATATTCCACAAATTATGGCTTCTTAAAAACTTGAGCTGCTCCAACATGTATTTAAGGGTTTCACAGCAAAAGGAGTCAATTATGCATTCGGTTTATTTAGAAATTTGAAAACTGTTTATTTTCTACTTTCATGTATGGACGATTGCTTATATCAAATATAAACTTGCAATTAAATCATTATAATCTGAGGTCCCAACACTGCACTGTGAGAGAGTCCAAGGGGGGTTATCTCTTACGTAAAACCAATGTATACAGACGGGGCAGATGGAATGGATGCTTTACCTAGTATTTCTTTTAAGTAGGCATTATTACATTTTCAAAATACCTTTGCCAGCAAATGGCTACATAGTCAGGTTGAAAAGCTAAGGTCTACTACCTTAAAAAAAAGGCTTTATAAAAGGCAGGAGAAAAACACTTTTCTAACTGCCAGAAGGAAGCTCACAAACTAAATGTATTAGTGTTGTGAGAGGGTTTACTTTGTTACTTTTTTAAATAGAGGGATGGAAAAGGAAATTATTTTACTGCAAGTCTGATTTGGCCCAAAGGGGTTAAACATACAAAACAAGTCTCAATCTTTTAACTCAAAATGGCATATGTGGTCAAAATATGTTTCAAGCATCTAGATATTACAACTTCCCATTTAAACACAAATAAAAGTGCAGTACGCATTCAAGTACAGTATATTATGGAGTTCAAGCTTTTTAGGAACATGTGCATGTCATCTCTTGGTCCTTCTTGGGTCTCTTCCATTAGTTATGTTGGCAACTGTTGACTGTATGGGAACAGCTGGTGGGGTCCCTGTGTGCTGATTTCCAGGCCCACGTTCATTGGCTCGGCCACCAGTTGTAAGATTAGGAAGATAATTAATGCCTCCTGGTGAAAAGAGTGACCCATTACCTGTAATGAAGGGGGGAAAAAAAAGTCAATTTCTAATTTTTCCAGCACAAGATCCTACCTGTTTAATTATACCCGCACTACTTTCACTTAACTATGAGCTGGTTGCCAGACCCAAATACAATTAACCACCACTGTTTTTTGAATTCAACAGACTTTATCCTACCTGTGTTTTGTGTTGTGTGACTATTTTGATCTCCATGCATCTGAAGAGAAAAAAAATCATACCCGTTAACATTTTTATACAATTGAATGGCTAAAAAACAAATTTCAAGTCTAAGTTACAGTGGACATATTTGTAGTAGCATAAAGCAGATCTCCAGCTAAATGCCATTAAAAAAAGTATTGTTTTCATGGTCTAAATATTTTCAGTTTTCAAGAAGCAGTTCATTCCTGCCACACCACATGGCTAGAATGGCAGCAACAACTACAAAACAAAATTAGATTCCAGGCAATTAAACTAGCAGTATTTTAGATGTATTTTGTATCCCAAGGGATTCTGCTTCTCAACCATATAAGTAAGTCACCAGAACTCAGATATCCTCATTTAAGTTATTTTAACATCAGCATTTCATATAGGTTAATAAACCTTATTTCTACACAGCGCCATCTGTGAGATCACTTCAAGCACCTCCTGGTTACAACTTGGTCAAGCACCAAGGATGTGTAACTCAAATCAAGGCTTGAGGTATGCTTCTTAACCATGTTTTATGTTTGCCTGGGTCAGGCTAAGGAGAGGTTAACTTAAAGTCACCATATATATTTAGCAATATTTTATCTATTAAATGTTTCAGTAAAACACACTAAAAAGTCTAACATGGGGGAGACTTACATTCTTTGTTTGATTTGTCTTTGGTGGTGGCTGCTGACCAGCAAATTCTGTATTTGGCTCACTGAAGTTTGGGGATTCTGAATATACCATACAAAATCTACAGGGAAAAAAAAAATATTTAACAAAAGATGTTCTGACTTCTCAACATGTAATTTACATCCAAGGACAGGCAGCAACATACTCAACAAGAGGAACCTGAGCATTTCAAGGCTACAGCACAAGTACATGCATTTATTTATATTACAACTAAAAACATCCACACATACAAAAATATAGCTGACAGAATTAATCTAGTAGTAGCAAGAAAAATCCAAATTTTTCTCCACTAAAATGCCTGTCAAAAAGTAAAACATTATGGATCTGATTTACTAAGTCAATAGAGGATGTTCACTTGGCAAAGAAAATTCACCTTGAAAAGAAAGTTCACTTTGGAAAATGAAGGCAAAGCTGTGCTCATTTGAAACAATGATGTTTAAGGGTAATACAGTCTGGATGTTTGCTTCCATTCAACTGGATTATTAAAGTGAAAATCCCATTCATATTTCAAACTGAACTTTCACTTTGCTAACTGGACAGTCTCTATTCCTTTAATTTGAACACTATTGTTTCTGGAAAATAAGTTGTTTTTTTTCCTTTAGGTAAAATGCAAGCTCTTAAATGATTGCTACCAACTCACTATAGCAATTAGTGCCTTAGTCATGAAGTCTATGTGCCAGATTTCCATTTTATTCCTGCACCTTCATAGTACAGCAAACATTACTTGCCCTTTCTGTGCATCACTTTTAGTTGGAGGTACTCTGTCCCTGCAATTCTACTTTGCTTGACAGACTTCTCATATTCACCAGCAGCACTAGCTACAGGCAAAGTTAATGGTACAACATCAAGTACTTAAGGAAAGAAGGTCTAGGAGCTTGCGGTTTCATGAGCCTTGAACATTGCATTTACGAACAATTGTTATGGAAAGTTAGAATATGTGAATGTATTATCTTCCATAGTTTCTTCCATAGATCACTTAGACTGAACATGGGCTTTAAGAGCAGGGTTAACCATCCGGTGGTACCTGTCACCTAGATAGATGGGAGGGGAAATCTCCCTGGCAACATGTCAATATCCTGACAGATTCTAAACCCTACCCTTTTAATTATTGCGGAATTTGGAAACAAATTTCCTTCACATTATGTCCAAACCCTTCTACACTTTATCAACTGGAGTTAGGATGTAATGCAAACACCTTTCCAACATTGTACAAAACACACAAAAATACTTAACATGGCACCCAACTTCTAAAAATATAGACAGTGTTTTTTTTTTCTTTTTTACAGTGGGACTATTACACGTCCTCCATGTTTCTGGACATTTTAAAAGCACTACTACTGGGACAAGTATATTAAGCTTTTCAAAAGATAAAGGACGAACAACATACATTTGAAGAATTTAGATTTACACTTAAATATGCTGGTTAGGCTACACTGTAAACAAAAACACAAAGCTAAAAAATAATTGAGACGATACAGAACTGGCACATGGCCCCACTGTGAAACACATGGTTTGGACTTTTTAAAATTTGCCTACACACCTCTTTAGAGGTAAAGCAGATCCATTTAAGCCAAGTCTAAAAACTGCAGGGAACAGAGGCAGATTGGTTACCCCTATACACATAGAAGTCCCTGTATATCTAATTTTCCCACCATTCATCTTAAAGAACGCTGAATAAAACAGGAGAGTTTATTCCACTACATATATGTGAATATTACATGTGAAAATTGTTAGAATGGGTTATGTTGGCCCAATATACCCCAAGCACATAATATTGGCCCCCTATATATTTTGAATACAAACACTTTTTCTGACTTTACAAGTTGTTTTGTTTTAGTAGAAATACATTTTCCTAGCTTCTCACAACTAAAAACTAACTATGCATTTAATTGATAGTTACGTACATACAAGTTATCCATAAGCTTTAAAAATGAAAATAGTTATCATGCACATCACTTTAGGTAAAGTATATGAACTTTGCACAGTGACAAATAGGACAAACCTGGCATGACCATGGTATTACCTTTTCACAGCCCTAGAGGGGGGTCCCTCCGATCAGGGTAGTGTGTGGAAGCTCGCATTGCGGCTGCCTGCACCGTACCTGGCCTGTGAACAAATAGAGGACTTACATTTTTCAGGCCATCAGTCCTTTAACATTACAACATAATAATGTTTATTATGAAAATGTGTGCAAACCAAGATTCACACACAAAAGAATGTCATACCTCTAGATGCCACCTAAAATTAAATATTTTGTATGCAGTGAAAAATGTGCCCTCCCTATCCTTCCTACAGCCCTATTTAAGCAGAATTACATTGTTGTATGTAAAGTGGATACTTACAATATTCTATTCTGGGGGAAAGAATAAGAAATGTAAAGACTGTATGGTGTTTAAAACAAATTAGGTTACATTAAAGCTGAACTTTCAGGCAGAGCTAGAAGTAGGGCTGCAACTAAATAGTTTCATAATAAATTAGTTGGCCGATTATTTTTTCCATTAATCGGATAAAAATAAATACCATCCTTAATTTAAAATAATACACACAGATGCAGTGTCTGTGAAGGTTCTCATTCATCCAGGTCATGGTATATCTATAAAAAATAAGTCAAGGCAACTGGACTTGCTGTATTTTTCTTGAGGGTGCAATAGCCCTTTCAAATTGCAATAGCCAATAGCAGGCTGGCTATTGCACCCAATTCACGCTGTGCCCTTCTCCCAGCATGGAGGAGAGAGCTAGAGGATCCAACCAACTAATCGATAATGAGTATAGTTGACAACTATTCTCATTATCAATTAGTTGGGTGCAGCCCTAGCTAAAAGACACAGATTAATGCAGCTGTGTTCATTAACCCTTACCAAGGCTTTTTTTCACATACGTTATAATCCACATTTTAGGCCTGAAAATGACAAAAAAACTCCAAATATATATATATATATACACACACACACACACACACACACACACACACACACACACACACACACACACACACAAGATCCTGCTGTAGAATAAAATGGTGGCAGTTTCATATTTTGATGTCACGCGATATTAGCGCAACTAGTTATCAAACCGAGATTTTTGTTAAAAATACACTCAGTTTTAGCGCCAGATAACCCAATACTCAATTTTTATTTATTTTTTTAAATATAAATGAGATGATATGTAAATAAGATTCCCAACATGCCAAGGTTAAAAATTGCACACTACATCGGCCCCTGGAAGCAGTCTGTGGAATCGCTTTCAGTGTAAAGCCAACAGTCCGCTTTACACATGTAAACAGAGTCCTGGCAGAGTCTGTTTAAAAGGGGCCCACTGCCAGCAATGTATGACAGTTAATACATCACTGAATGTATTTTGTCAAGCAAGTACCTGAATTTGATTTGGTATTAGCCTCTTGCAGCCTACTGTACAGCAGAGCTCAGAGAAGGAGGGAGAAGTGAAAAAAGCCAATCAGGTGTGGAGCATGCAGACAGGAAAAAAATAACATTACCTCTGTCTGCAGCTTTCCACTACACCGTCCAGTCACATGAAGAGCAGACGTGTACGTGAAAGTGAAACTGCCAGAGAGAACAAGTTCCCTCCCCTGCCATGCAGGACTGTGCAAGTGGCAGTGTGCAAAAAAATCTCAAGACTGGACGGACAAAAATAAAATGGCTTTTAGTCTTGCATGTAAAATCCTTTTCATGGAGTACATTACAGCACATATGCTCCTTTAACCCTTTTGCTGTCTGGGCCATTTTTTTCACATGTTAAAAATGCACATTTTAGTCCTGAAAGTCCCCCAACATTTTAAGCCTGGGTCCTGCATCATACTTCAAGAAACAGATTTTTCAAGCAAGACAAAAATCTTATTTTCTCAATCATGCATCACAGTTTGCAGGCTCCTTTAAAGGTTAGTCATGGGGAAATCCAGATGCCCAACTGAGAAGTGAGCAACATAGTAAACACCACCAACAGGTGCACATAAATCAAGTAAGAGCACGAAGAATGCAGAAAGCAGCACAAAGCACTTGGCGACTAAAAATGGCATCGGAGGAAGCCTGAACATTTACCTGGCAGAATTTAAACATGTGAACACAAAACCAGGTAACTGCCTTGCAAATCTGGGAAACCGATGTCTGATGCTGAAAAGCCCAAGCAGCACCTGGTTGAATGAGCTTTAGCTGGAAAGGCTTTAGCTAGACAGGTGTATGGGACAATCCAGAGACAGTCTGCTTGTCCCACATTGTCAGAATGTTGAGTTGCAACAGTCTGAAGTGAAACTGTGTAAGGGACTGCCTCGAAGGGGGTCACCATCAATCCCAAAACCCACATATGCAAACATATGGGTGTGGAGAGACTAGAGCTTGTCCAGGGTAAGGGGGGTGGGGAAAGAAGACCCTGAACAAGACCGTGTCCAAGGTTAGCCCCAGGTGATGTCTTGGCTCCAGTGCCGATTTCTGAATGTTGAGGATTCATCTGAATGACATTGGCAGTCCACTGCATCTCAGTTCTTCACCAAGGTGCCAACTACAGTTTTCGCTATACTCCACACTCAGAACTGCCACATGAAAGGGGCCGAATACAAATCCTTTGCCAAGTAAAACAACTCTCATACATGTAGTTTATCTGTGTACTTAGCAGTCTGACTAGAGTTCAGCTTTAAGGGGTTAGTTTACACAAGGAGAAAGTAATCATTTTAAGTGGCAAGTTTCAAAATTCCTGTTACGCATAGCACTACAGGTGATAAAGTTCCCAATAGTAATCAACTTACCTTAAAAAAAAAAAAAAGACCGTGAAGAGTATCCTGAAACTGGTGTCTTTCCAAAATATTCTCTTGTGCTATCTGCATTTTCTTGTCGTTGCACAGCAGCTGTCAGTTGGAAGTAGAACACCCAGCAAAGGGCACATACTTCAAGAACTGATGTGTAAAACCTTGCCCAACAGCCTACCGTAAATACTCCAGCTTGACTGGAAAAAAATATTAATTAAAGAAATCTCTAGTCCTTATAGATCAAAGTTCTGTAAACTGCTCTAAAAAGGCTCCTCATAAGCATCAGTAGCCAAAGACATCAGAAAATATACAGTGCTGGGATCTGTACCTTCAGAACAAAGTCCTTCAACTAGCACTTCCAGGAGAACTCCCAAAGATATTTAGGATGTATGAAGATAAACATCCTCTTCATGGCACAGAATATATAGGGAGACCCTGGAGAAAATTGGAGCGGTCACAGGTATACACTGTTCCTGCTTAAATACAAAAAAAAGTGTAGAAAAATGCCCTATGAAGTCATTTCTGTTTGGCAGCCATTTGTTTTAAATAAATTATTTATAATTTTTCAATACAATTAAAAAATGAACATGTGGACATGAAATAGAGTAGAGCAAGGAAACCTAAAACAAGCATCAGTACGGTATATCAGAATGATTGTACATGTGGTCCACTATATCTTAGCTCGGCATTATCTCAGATAACCCTGTCACACCTGACTACTAGAAGTCGGGGAGCATAAATCACAAAGCTTTTCAGGCACTCATGAGAGCGATAGGTTGGGGAATGGAGAGAGGAGAAAAGAGAAAGAAAAAAGGCTGAAAGATGGCAGAGAGTATATCCAGATATTCACCAACGCATCACCAGTGAAACCTAGCCGTCTCTGTACCCGGTTTGAACCCCTAATTGTCGACTCTCAACCACAGGAGTATACAGAGGCAATCATACATCTCGGCCCCAAGCGGGCCAGCTGCCCCCATGAGACACAGTTGGTCCTTTCACTACACCACCTTAGCCAATGGGGGGCAAATAGTCTCGGGACACAGTGAATTCCGTCCAGTAGAACCAGATACGGTTAAACTGAGCCCAGCAGTCATCCAAGTTTAGGACATCTAGAGAAAAGTTTAAATTCACCTCTGCCTGGAAGCTGCCATAAAGGCAAACCAGTCTTTCTTGGATTGTACTGGGCATTATAGTCAAAGAAAGGAAAGAAGGCAACATTTTGGTCCACCATTCACTGTCCGAGGTTTAATTCAGAAAAAAACTGCATTTCACATCATTGGAAAGCATTTAACCTACCAAATGAGAGAATCCATTAATATGGGCCATAGCAAAATACAAATCGCTTAAAGCACAATCAAGAGGGGCTCTGAACATTCCTCTGCTTTTTTATTACCAGTGTAGCCATATTCGAAAGGACTATTACATCCTAAGTCTTTAAAAGATTCCTAGCCATTAGCATGGCGGCACAAAGTCAAATGCTCTTGAGAGTTGGATTTGCCAGTCATTCATCTTGAGTACTCAAGGAACTTGGCCAGGTCATAATCATTATCAGGGCTTGAAAAATTTGATAGTGTCTCACCAGTCAAAAATTTCACCAGTCAGCATGACCAGTCGGACTATAGCCTTGCAATTTATGTTAAAAAAGTTTGGAGACTGATAGAGCTTTCTGTTGTAGGTATATAATCACCACGGGGGTATTTTGTTTAACTATATAATTTAAAAAAGTACCATAAATGTTAAAAAAAACAAAAAAAGTTTCCCTACGTTATGTTATAAAACATTTGTTCTTACCCATATTTTTAGTAAAACATAAAAGTCAGGGTCACGTCGGGTAAATAGACACCAAACATGTCATGCCTTAAATTGCGTGCGCCCGCAAAAAACGCCCATAGGTGACGATTAAAACGCTTTTACTGTTCATCAGTTTAGTGTTATCAGTGATTAAAGGAGAACTATGAGGTTAGGGCTTTTCCCCATAGTTCTCCTTAGGGTAATGGGAGGACACAAATTAGCGTCCTCCCATCACCCTAAGCTCAGTATATAGGGAGCTACAGCTCGCGGTATACTGAGACGCCGCAGCTGAGGTGGATCCCGACAATTATGTATGGATCCGCCCAGCTGCGTGACTGACAGCTGGCTCTGCCTATCTAGAGGCAGAGCCAGCTGTACCTGCCCCCTCCCCCGTCCGTTCCGCCAGTCAGCGCTGGCAGATTGGAGTGGGGAGGGGGGAATCCAGCCCCTCCCGTCACCACTCTCTGCCTTGACAGGATCGAGAAGTGATTGGAGTGGGGAGTGGGGAATCCAGCCTCTGCCGTGACAGGATCGAGAAGTGAGCGAACACCGGTATGTGTTCGCTCACTTCGCGATCTACTGAGCCGACCTGTGACAGTCTCATTGTCACAGGTCGGCTAGAACTATGAGGCGAGTGAAAAGCACTCACCTCATAGTTCTCCTTTAGGCTGGGTTCCCACCTAGGCGTTCGAAATATGCGTGTATGATGCACGTTTTGCGGTGCATGTTTTAACCGCGATTTGCAGCCCACAAAACGCGCGTCAAACGCGCGTTTACGAGTGCTATCCGGCTGTATCCTAATAGATACACTCGCGGAAATACACCCCCAAAGAAGCTCCTGTACTTCTTTGGGCATAGAGCGTTTTTCAGCATGTTCCGACACGCTGAAATACGCCCAAGTGAGAACCATGCCCATAGGAGATGGGATTTCACTTGCAGGGCGTTTTACAGCGCGTCGATCAGCGATGTAAGACGCCCAGGTGTGAACCCGGCCCTAATGGCTCTAAAATTATTCCTCTTTTAGTTTGCGGCGATATGCAACATGTGCGGCACGTAGGCGCACCTGACGCATATATGAGTGTGTATTAGGGGGGCGCGGACTTAAAAAAAAGTTTAAAAAAAATAAATGTAATTCTTTTTTTTTTATGAATCTTTCATTTTTGTATTACTTTTTTTTTACATACAACTTTATTGCTATTACATGGGGGGCTAAGAAGCCCCCTATGGGATAGCCAATTTACATGACGGGTCCTCTTTATGGAGACATCAGGGGTCTCCAAGACCCCTGTCACCTAGGGACCTCCAGAGAAGCTGATGAAGCAGAGATCGGCTTCATCAGCTTCTGTAGCTGGAGAGTGACACCGAATGCAGGAAGTGATGTAATCTACATCCCTTCCTGCATTCGGGGACTGAGAGGAGATCAAAGGGAGTTCGTATACTGAACTCACTTTGATCTCCTGTCACAGAGCCGTGCCGGTCCCAGCCAGTCGGGCACAGCGGATCTCGGGACCGGCAACAGCAGTGACAGCTTCTGATACAAGCAATCGAGCGTCTCTCGAGACGCTCGATCGCTTGACTGTAAAGCTCCCGGCCGGCCGTGTAATTACAACGGCCGGCCGGGAAGCTGCTCGTCGGGCTCCACCGTCTGCTCGTCAAAGACGAGCGGATTTTTGAGCCCTGATTATGGACAATTTTATGTCAGGTATGGTACAGGCTCATTGGTGAAAAGCACATGTGGTACCAAAATACAAAAAGGGCAAAAGAAGTATACCTGGTAACGTGAGCTTAACATCAATAGAGTGCAAAATATTCATAGGAATGATAAGGGACTATATGCAGGAATTTGCCTATGAAAACGGTATAAGTAGCAACCAAAATGGCTTCATGAAGAACAGTTCTTGTCAAACAAATCTATTAACATTCTATGAGGAAGTCAGTGTTAATTTAGGCAGAGGAATACCAGTAGACATGTATCTCGACTTTGCTAAAGCATTTGATACAGTACACCACAAACGTTAATTCACAAATTAAGGTCTATCAGTTTTGAAGAAATTGTATGTACATGGGTGGAAAACTGGCTGCACAAATGGATCCAGAGGGTAGTAATAAATTGTTAATATTCTGGATATTGTGGTCTCCATTAATTATTTTAAAAATTACAGTTAGGTTCCCTCTTAAGTGCCTCTCTTTTAAGGAGAACAAGTTTTAATTTCTGGAGGCGATCTTCATAGCTTGGGCCTTCCATCCCCTTAATTGTTTAGCCCTTCTCTGAACTCTCAAGTTCGAAGATGTCTTTCCTGAGGGTTGGTGACTAAAACTGAACTGCATACTCAAGTTGAGGCTGAACTACTGATTAGATTGGTGTAAGTGGTAAGATTTTTTTTTTTCATCTCTTGCCAAATTCCCACTTTTAATACAGGATAGTATCCTGTTTGCTTTGCTGGCCGCTGCTTGGCATTGCATACTATTGCTGAATCTTGCTGGTCTTTCTCCATGTCCAGCTTCCTCAATGGAGCCCCACTAAATAGTAGTTTGCATGCATGTGCTTTGCTCCCATGTGCATAATCTTAAATTTTTCAATATTAAATCGCATTTGCTATCTTGCAGCTCAGGCCTCAAATTTTATCTAGGTCATGTTAAAGTGAATTTTGTCTCAAGAATTTACTGCCCTACACAGTTTAGTATCGTCTGCAAACACAGAGATTGAATTATTTATTCCAATCTCTGTTTATGAATAAGATAGAATCAGTCCCAAGACTGAACCCTGGGGCACCCCACTCACAACTTCTGCCCAATGAAAAAAAAATGTTTACACCAAGAACTGTATTGATGACACAAGAGGTTAGACGATAGGCGGTTTAATCTTAGATTGCGCACTGCGAGTAGTAAAAATTTGGAATTCACTTTCAGTCAGTGGTATCTGCAGATAGTATAGCTAAATTCGAGAAACTTTTAGATGGGTTTCTTAGTTCACTAAATATACAAGGATAAGGGAAATAAATACCAGGGCCAAGTGTATACAGACATACACAAGTTGAACTGGATGGACCTGCGTATTTATTCAATCTTGCATACTATTTTACTATGCAACTCCAGACTGACCTGTATAGTGACTAAAAATCTAAATTCTATAGACCAAACAGGAAATTTGTCAGACTTTTTAAAAAAATGTTGGGATATTTTGTGCACAGGACCTATGGAAATCAGAATGTAACCAGCCCCAGGAAAAACAACAAACTGAAAAAAGACACAGCGCTCTCATGGGAGTGTGGGGTATGTGCGAGAATAGTCGATGGGGATTGCTGCTCTACAAACGGGGGAGAAACCTGTGGACATAGAAATGAAGCAAATGAGAGCGCAAATCCTGGGAGCGTAAAGGGTGTAGGGACAACCAATGACTGTTACAGGTAGAAAGAACAAAAAATCATCAACAAAACATTCGGGACTTACTTGGGGAGCCGAGGGTCCTGACAGGGGAGGCCCCGATGAGGTTATGGCGATTCGGGACATATTCAGAGTATCCCGGGGGTGAAGGGATAAATGATACGCCAATTTGTACTGAGTGCTGTGTGTGCCGAGGGGCTGGTGGAGAGGCTGCATCTAGTCTTGATCGCAGTGTTTTTAGGACGTGAAGGAGTGGAAGTGACAAAGAGCTGGGGAAGAACGTGCACGGGACAGTGGTGAAGCATACTATTGCTGAATCTTGCTGGTCTGTGAAGGGCTCCTTTCACCACTGCCCCGTGCACGTTCTTCCCCAGCTCTTTCTCACTTCCACTCCTTCACTTCCTAAAAACACTGCGATCAAGACTAGATGCAGCCTCTCCACCAGCCCCTCGGCACACACAGCACTCAGTACAAATTGGCGTATCATTTATCCCTTCACCCCCGGGATACTCTGAATACGTCTCGAATCGCCATAACGTCATCGGGGCCTCCCGTCAGGACCCTCAGCTCCCCAAGTAAGTCCCGAATGTTTTGTTTATTGATGATTTTTTGTTCTTTCTACCTGTAACACATAGTCATTGGTTGTCCCTATACCCTTTACACTCCCAGGATTTGCGCTCTCATTTGCTTCATTCCCAGGAAAAACAAGGCTTCTCCAAAAGTCCACTTTCTGTAAGATTTAACCTAAAATCTGATCAATATTTTTTGAAAGATGCATCTGATTGATGGCATGCAGCAAGATGTATGAGGATCGTCTTGGTCTGGGCTAACTTGTTGATTTTAGCAATCATTCTAAAGGTGACCATACACCTAACCATTGTACAACTATTTTTGTCCCGACATCACACCCTCGTTCAATTTTTATTCAAACCGCCCATAATGCACACACCAATGTAGTTCGCAATTATCTTTCGTCAGCACCCCTAACTGGCTTATTTTTGTTGATCGAACGACCACATTTCTGTTTGAGCATGTGCAGTTTTCATCTTGAGAAGAAGTCAGAAGCCCTTATCTGCATACTGTCAGTGACTCAAAAAAGCCATGTATGACAGCCTTACAACTAGCATCATTCAAAGAATTCAAGAGCTATGACAGGCTTCCTTTTTTATCAATGTCTGAAACCAACAATACATTCTATTTTGTTTTATGTTTTGGCAAGCATTACTTATGCTCCAATTTACAGACAACTAAGCGCGAGAGCAGGGATCCATGCTTGTTTGTTACAAAGGTATTGACCTTTCTGATGTAGTTCATTACAATCTTTGGGCACAGTAAAAAATAAAATAAAAAAAAAAGTACTCACTCTCCTATTTTTTGAAGCTCGCCTCCTCTTCCACTGTACAACGTTAGGCATCCTTTCCACAAAGAAGCATACCTTAAATGAGATTTATGCAATAGATCATTATTAAAATAAACCGTTAAATGTAAACAGTAGAGCAATCATGCTGGAAAAATGTGTTTAAAATCTGCTTTTCTACTATATTTTAAGTTTAATTCACAATAGTGCAGCTTTAATGGTTTAAGGGTCCAACAAGTTATGAATATAAAAGGGGTTACTAGAGAATAAGACAAGCAATGGAAATAGATACAAGTGTGAAGTCCAAAATCGAACATTTATAATAGAATCTGGTTGTCCATAAAGATACCTGGAAATTGAATAACCAGGCAAGCCGATACCCAGTCGTCTTCCAGGGTAGCTCAAGAAAGCGAGAATCTACTAGAGGTACCACTGTCTTCAGTACCCTGCAGGGACCTACCAACACTGTATTGACAACTGGGTGAAACTACAGCATGCAAATTGGAGACAGGCAGAGACACCTGGAAGAGTCCACCAGCAAGCGTAGCTGGAAAAAAATCCCAAATCAACTGCGAAAGGACTGGCAAATTTAATAGACTGATTTCTTCCCTTACATACAGTCGAATGAGGGCCAATTCAACTTGGATGATGCCGCACATCCAACAATGATACATTGATGCATTGCAACAAGGCAGCCAATGTATTCGAGGGGCTGCCAGCAAGCCAGAGCATTTAAAAAGACATTTGTGACAGAACACAATGAAATATAGCAGTGCAAAATGTGTGTTGTACAGGTGTGTTGAGGTGCCGTTCTAAAGGAATGACACTGTAGTACTCCAACATGGATTACCATAACGCTATGGTGTAAATAGGCCCCTAAGGCCACATACTAGATATTTAAAGCCCATTCACACATTTCGAATGGCTCCCCAACCAACTGGGGCCATAACCTTCCACAGAGGTTGCTATTGATCACATAGCACCACCCATGTGAGTGGTCTGGAATGGTGGAGAGAGTGAGGATGGTCAAATGTCCTCAAGCCACAAGTTGCCATCTAAACCACACAATTAGGACTTTCCTTACTGGGAAATTTACTAGAGCACTACCAAACTGCTCCACTAAGGAGTTGTTTATGTGAATGCAAACATTGTCCCATTTGAA
Organism: Nanorana parkeri; assembly: GCF_000935625.1. Taxonomy (NCBI): domain Eukaryota; kingdom Metazoa; phylum Chordata; class Amphibia; order Anura; family Dicroglossidae; genus Nanorana; species Nanorana parkeri. The sequence goes on along the minus strand of NW_017307416.1, from coordinate 17,130 downwards.
AAGTAGGAGCTAGCCAGATTGGTTAATAAAGGTATACACCGGTCAATCTAGAGGGGAACTCCTTTTTAATAAATCATGCAGGAGCGATAGCAGCATTATCTGTTGAAATACCTGTTGACCTCACTAGAAATCTACTGATTTCTCTACCTTTGCGGATATATCTCTTAGCACTGTTCCCAGTTCTCTGAACTACATAGCACCTCCTCTATGTTACAAAGAAGAGGGGGAGGAGAAGTAATTTTGTATTCCTAAAACCATGTCATCATATAGAAGCTCATCATTATAAGCTCAAATTAAAACTGCCTCTATAAATAGGAAACTGAATAGTTGCCAGTCTGGCTAGCAGGCCAAGTCTAAAGCTGCCCACACACCTTACAATTTATCATGCAGATTTTCTGTGGTCAGATGGAAAAAGTGCAACAGATTGGCCCAGGTGGAGATTACTCCTTCCACACAGTTAAGTGTAGATGGAGGAATCTGTTGCACCTTTTCCATCTGACCACAGAAAATCTGCAGATAATTGTAAGGTGTGGGCAACTTTAGCAGTAACTGACACTTCCGGGCATGTAGATGTTCCTGTGTTCTCTACTCCTCCAGCGCTCATTGGAGGGACAATATTGTCAGGATCCTTCCAGCTGCAGCGCGACTCTGCGCCGTCAGCATACAACGGGCAGTAGCCTGACTTTTGTCGAGTTTGGGTCACAGGAGTACATTTGTAAATGACCCAAAAGAAAACTAAAGCCAAAAAAAAGGTTTATAATAGCCAGCAGAAGACATTTGACCATCCTCACACAAAAAAATAGTGCGTTGCCAGCCTAAGGGCTCGTTCACACCAAAAGCGTGTGCATTCGAGCGGTAGCTGCTGGAACGCACCGCCATCGCTGTGAAACTTCTCCCCGCGTTTTGGGGCAAGAGGGGGCGTGGCGATGGATTGTATTCAATGGCACCGCTTCCACGCCCACAGTGCGATCGAACGCATGACAAAACTTTCCCAGCGTTGCCTTTAACTGCAAACGCAAAAAGTAGGGCAAGCCCTATTTTTTGCGTTTGCGGTGGAACACAACGCTGGCAAAGTTTTGCCATGCGTTCGATCGCACAGCGGGCTGGGGGGCGTGGAAGCTGTGCCATTGAAAACAATGCACCGCCTCCCCTCCAAAACGCGGGGAGAAGTTTCACAGCGATCGTGGTGCGTTCCAGCAGCTACCACTCTGGAACGCACACGCTTTCAGTGTAAACAAGGCCTTAGGCCTCATGCACACAGACTCATAAGGCCGTATAATGAATGGCTGTAGACAACTGCATGCGGGTTTATGTCACTACATGCATATACCAACGCATGTGTACAGGCTTACAACGCAGTCCTCAACCAGGGACTTCAAGCTGGCGGTTTCTGCAAGTAGTGACGTGAACCCATGTACAGATGTGGAAAAATGCCTGCAATTTAGGTCAGACAGCCTCATGAGCCCATGTGCAAGAGTAATAAATGCGAGTTTGTCCTTTAATGAACATATGAGATTTTAGCAACCGTGTACATATAGCTGTAAGAGCTCAAACATTGCGATCTGATTGTACTTCGGATTGACCACCAAATATGTAGTGCAAAAGCTTGCCTGACTGGATATAAAATGAATAGATTAGGGGGAGCCTCATATTACATTGCACAGTAAGGCTGTAACTTCAATGGAGAGCTTTGAGTGTTTGGCTTCAGATGTAGAATGTCGCCAAAAACCCTAGGAGTCTATTTATAAATCATTTGCAGTCATTTGCCCTGTAAATCTCCATGAACATTGTGCGAATGCGAACATGGAATAACGCATTACAGCCTCTATATGGTGCAGAGAAGCGTATAAAATGCTTTTATATGCTCATCAGCGCCACCTAGTGGCAATAATGCTGTATTACATTACACCCAGAAAAACAAAATATCAGTGTTTGTTTTTGCCTCTATTCGCACAGAATGACCATTCACTGAGATTCGCAGGACGAATGGTTCTGCAAATGGTTCACAAATAAACTCTCTATCCAAGACAAGTGAAATGCGCTGCACGCCTTCCAGCAGTCAGCAAACATCGGCACATACCCTCTTGTTAACCGAATGATGTCTCCTGGCTGAATAAGGCTTCCAATTTCATCCCATACTGAGACTGTGATGCTGCCAGTTTTATCTGCCACTTTGCAGGATCTCACTTCATGACCATCTTTTGTTTTTGTAACTCTGCCTGTATGAAAGTTAAAACAAAAAAGGAAAAAACTAAACCGAAATTTTAGCATGAAGAAAAGTGAAAGGCAATAGGAGGAAGAGCGATGCCGATCGGCCCACCCCCGGCTTGTAGCAGCAGAGGGCTGATCAGAGCTGGGATCACATGTCTGATCCTCCAGCTCACCTACCATCCACTTACCGATCTCCAGCACAATAAAGATGACATTTAAGTTTTTCTGCCCGGTCTTTACGTCTTTAATGGACACAAATGAGTCGTTCGGCACGTTCATGGTGGTGTCAGAGGATCGCTGAGCATTACTTTACACAGGATGTCTGGAGGGGAACTAGATGGTGTCTATTGGTGACGATCTCCTCGCACAACGCCCGGTACGGGCCCTCGTGTTCAGGGGGAGCTCGGTAAAACACCGGCTGCTGGACTTTTGCTGACAGATGAGAATAAACAGGGACAGTCAGCACTCCACGATCACAGGGCGCTCATTAATACAAGGCTCTATAACATGAGCAGAGGCAGCGGTGATAACTATAGTGAGGTGAGGAAGCCCTGACACCCACACTTGTCGCCTTCATAGGCAGGAGCGCAGCTGCGCCCAACTCTATCACTGAAAGTCGTGTACAAGTGAATGGTTTACACGGTGCTCCTTATACAACTGGCTTCCTTTATAAAGCGTTTCCCTCTCTACACCTCAATAACACACCGTCCTCCCCTCACACCACTTCACAAACATCTGCGAGCATGTGCAGTGTGGCCTCTATATATAACAATAGGATACACCATTATACGAGTCCTACGGGGAGCGTTGGATGCCATTTAAAGAGGTTTGACGTTTAGGTTACAGCTCAGTTCAGAGCAGTACTCTCCTTAGTTCAGGTGGTAGTGTTTGAGATTTTATAGCTGCATATTAAATGCTTGAAGCTACAATATTTACTTCAGAGAGCCTCGGAAATGTGAATGGTACAGTCCTTTGAATCAGCTCGTTCTTTTCTAGCGAGTGTACAAAAATGTAAGACGTTGATTGGGCAACAGGCGAGGAAGAGGCGTGGCCCAGGCGTCTTCTTTTGTCCTCTCTGACTTTAGCGAAGCACACTCTCAGTGTTCGTTCGCATTCGCAGTGGTGAGCGGCTGGGTGTTTGGCAAGTGAATATGTAATATTCTTCAACTGTCCCGAATTACTATGGACTGTCCCAGGATTTGAATAAAATCCCCGTGGGTCCTGGCCGAGTCCCGGCATTGAATAGTTAGTATTATACTAACTGTCCTGCCCCTATGTGCCTAGCAGGCTGTCCCTACTGCAGGGGTGGGCAACTTCAGCCCTTCAACTGTTATGGAACTACAAGTACCATGAGGCATTGCAAGACTCATAGTTACAGGCATGACTCCCAGAGGAAGATGTATGTTGGGATAAAAATGGCCTGGATGGGAAGGGGGTTTAACACCGCGGATGTCAACTGGTTAAAGTACAGCTGGAGGGCCAGAGTTGCTCATCCCTGCTCTATGGCCTTCCTCTTATTGGCCAATCTCCAGCCACCAGAACACCTTTCTACCACTTTAGTCCCTGTTTACATGATCAATTGGTTGTGTGTATTCAGGTGCTGAACATGAAGTTTCCCAGTATAGTCAATGGTGCCTGTTAACACCTGAATGTCGTACTGCTGATTGCCACATGAAAAAAGTCAATGAGGTTTTTATTGAGCAGTGTTTTTGGTCCTATGCACTGTAGTTGGAGCATTTAATGGGTGTGTGTTATAAACCTGCCGCATATAGAGGAGGAGGCTCACCTACATTCTCAAATAGAATTGGCTGGTAAGCAGGGACATTTTGTTATAATGGGTGACCTCAATTATCCGGACATTAATTGGTCAAATGGAACCGCTCAGTCTATAAAGGCAGGTTGATATCCTAACCAGGAAGAATGCAATACTAGATTTATTAATCTCTAATAATGCGGACCTAGTTGCAGACATAACACAGACATAGCAATTAGTGATACATTGGGTAATAGTGATCACAGGGTGATTAGTTTTAATGTTGTGTACAGAAAAGAGAAGTGTGTTGGTCTGACAAGAACGCTAAATTTCAGAAAGGCAAACTTCGATAAGGCTGGGTTCACACCTAGGCGTATCGAATATGCACGTTTGTTGCGCGTTTCTACTGCGATTCGCGTTAAAAAATCGCACGACAAACGCGCGTTTCCAAGGGCTACTTGGCTGTATCCCAATGGAAACATGAGACAAAGAAGCTCCTGTACATCTTTGGGCGTTTTGTAGCGCGTTCATACGGCCCGTAATACGCCCAGGTGTGAACCATACCCGTAGGAAATAATGGGATTTCGGTGTTTGAGGGTTTTGCAGAGCGCTTGAACGGGCTTCAAAACGCCCAGGTGTGAACCGGGCCTAAGCTGCGGTGTGTATGACAACAAATGGGACAAATTATTTCTAACAATGAACACTGAACAGAAGTGGGATTGTTTTAGGAATACATTGTTTCCTGGCCATATCCATGGCAGCACTGACAAATGGGTTTAGATCCAATTACCTCTAGTTGACAGGAACCAAAAGGGTTAAACAAGGCATAACCCTCTCTATAAAAGCCCCTCCTCCTGCTGACTTCCCCAGTCTTTTTGTTCCTGTCCCCCCTAGGACAGGGTGGTTTGTATGTTACTGAGAAGTTTTTCTTAATTTGCCAACTGATTGATTTCATATGGCCTCAGGGGAGTTCAGCCTCTCTCCCCTGGGAAGTCTCCAAGACTCGGCCCCGTGCAAGGGTGCCCCCTTGGGGAAGGACAAACTTTGTTTCCATGAGAGGAAGCCGGATTTTCCATATAATGTGCAGCCTGTCAGACAGGGAGGGTAAGACTGTTGTGGTTTCACTTACCTGCGGTGCTGTATGATGTCCTTTTTCATCTCGGCCGGCTCCCCGCGGTCTCGTCTGTTTGCGATGTGTGGGCGAGACAGGATGGGCAGTAGCGGCTTCACCTGGCGTCTGTGCATGCGTGGAAGTTCCGTCGTGCGTGATGTCACCCGAGATTCCGCGCCGAATTTGAAAATTTGCAAGCCATTTTCAGGGAAGTGAAGCTGGAATTTCTTCTTTTGGTTTATCCCCCTTTGGATACCCCTGGAGAGCCCTAAAAGAACGGGATATCATGGACGATTGCCCCTCACCACACCGGTCTGTGGAGATGAGGTAAGGAGAGGAAAAAAAAAAAAGAGGGCATTTTATTTTTCTGACAGTCAAATACTTTTATGTTGAGCCCTGCAGAAATTGAATCTTCTTCATCCTCAGTGACAAGGAGAGATAATTCGGCAAGATGTCAGGCTTGTCAAAGAATTGTGGGGAAAGTGCCTTAAAGAGGCAGCAACCGCCTAAAGGGTTAAACCATCAATATGAATGAGAATCTCCTCTAATCCAAACTCTCTCTGTCCCTTATCACTGCTGCAACCTGGTGGGGACTCCCAATTCTTTAAAGGAGAACTATGAGGTGAGTGCTTTTCACTCACCTCATAGTCCTAGCCGACCTGTGACAATGAGACTGTCACAGGTCGGCTCAGTAAATCGGGAGGTGAGCGAACACATACCGGCGTTCGCTCACCTCTCGATCCTGTCACGGCTCTCTGTCGTGACAGGGGAGGGGCTGGATTCCCCCCTGCCCGATCCACCAGCGCTGACTGGCGGAACGGACGGGGGAGGGGTACAGCTGGCTCTGCCTCTAGATAGGCAGAGCCAGCTGTCAGTCACGCAGCTGGGCGGATCCAGACATAATTGTCGGGATCCGCTTCAGCTGCGGCGTCTCAGTATACCACGAGCAGCAGCTCGCAGTATACTGAGCCTAGGGTGACGGGAGGATGCTAGTTTGTGTCCTCCTGTTACCCTAAGGAGAACTATGGGGAAAAGCTTTAACCCCATAGTTCTCCTTTTTAAAGAGGCAGCAACCACTTCCAATTCTCCCGACATCCTGGATCTTATCCAATGGGCAGTAGCCAAACGGATGAGGCAAGCTGGCCGTTCCCATAAGAGAATAAGAGCAAGCAGTTACCGATTTGCATTGTCAGATGCATGGAAGGGCAAGAGGAAGTTCTGTCCCCCTCAAGCAGACACTTTGCGGGGCAGAGACGGACTGAATCTTCCTTTCCTGTGAGGAAGATCACTAAGTAACTCCTAAAAGAGGGCTTGTTCACGCGATGTCCGGATTCTGTCCAGACCAGAGCAGTTCACTCCTGCACTAAAAACGCATCACAATGTATACCTATGTGTTTTATGGGCTCCAGTTCACACGAGCGCAGTGCTTTCCGTTCCGGACAGAGAAAAATACTGCATGTCACATTTTCTCTGGTCTGCAACGCCCACGAACGCATCTAAGATGCAACAAATATGCGCTAGAAACGCACCGCACTGCAGCCAACTGAAAAAAAAACCTGGAGCGCGTCTGGAATGCGTTGAATGCAGTCTATAATGGAAGTCACCAGCACTGGGTGGCTTCTATTGTGGACTGTGTTTGACACGGCGCCATCCGTGTAGTCACTTCAAGCACCAACCTCTTACTCAAGGTCTGTACGCTGCATGGAGTGCAGGTGATTTCGTATTATCTATGGAATGAGTTAAAAATGCATCAAATACATGTAAAAAAACGCGCTGCACACATTGCTCAGCATCTGCGGGTCTGCTCCAGATCTGGTGAACAAGCCCTAAAACCTATACTGTGTTAGGCATGGGCCTTCAGCCGGCAGTGGCCTTATCTTCGGTATCAAGAACTTCTAAATTGTGGATAGAAGATCTGGAGGATGATATTAAGAGGGACACAGTCTCCTGGATAGGATACATGATATGTAATTTGGCACCTGATTTTGCTACGGGAGCCTCGGATGATTTACTCAAAATGCGTGTCCAAGGGTATGGTATCCTCTGTAGTAGCCCGCCGGGCACTGTGGCTCAGACCATGGGGGGGCCGATTCTTCCTCAAATAGCAGCCTATGTTCCTGGGCATTCCAAGGCGATATGCTTTTTGGCCTGAAATTGGATAGCTATATTAACAGCTATGGATAGCATTAACGCTGTGTTGACTCAGGAGAGGTGAAACCAGAGAAGCTATAGAGATAGCAGGATTCACCAAAATTATATACTTTTCATGACTCCAGGACCTACAAACATGGAAGAGAATCTACTCGATCAATGAAGGGGTCGGTCCAAGAGATATGAGAGTCGGGGAGAGACTATAACTATTCTCGGATCTCTGGCCAGAATCAATAGCAGACGCTTGGGTACTGAAGATAATCGCAGAGGATACAAACTGGGGGTCAGATTTCCGCTCCAAGCTTGATCCTGTGATGGACTACAACTTCAATACAAACTAGTAGTCCATCACTGGAGCCATTTTTTAAAATGTATTTTATTGTTTATCCGATTAACCGATTAATCGAACTTAATAATCGGATAACTAATCGATTTTGAAAATAATCGTTAGCTGCAGCTCTAGAGCTGACGGATGCGTACTTCCATGTTCTCATTGCTCCAGATCAGCAGAAGTTCCTAGGATTTTGTATCGGTCAAAGGCATTTTCAATTCAGGGCAATGCCATTCGGGCTCAGCAACGCCCCCAGGACTTTTTTCAAAACTCTGGTTACCGTTGTAGCAGAGATACGGAAACAGGGTACCGTTTTCCATTATCTGGACGATGTCCTAATCCTGGCAGATTTGGAAAAAGGGGTGATCTCCAGCGGTAATATCAGCATAGACACCCTGCAGAGATGTGGATGGTTACTGACCATGGAGAAGAGCAACCTGACGCAGACTCGAGATTGTGTACTTGGGAGCGGCATTCAATACAAATCTAGCCTCGGTTCAACTGTCCAAGGACGGAGTTCTCAAGATGAAACAGAAGGTGAGCACAATGCAGACAAGTAAGCATGTCACATCCGAGTGGTTCATGGGCCTGTTGGGCTCCATGTCAGCAAACATAGGCCTTACTCTGTGAGCCCAATGGAATATGAGACCCGCAGAGTTGTTTTTTTCCCAACAGTGCAGGTATCGGAACAAGAGGCAGGGGATAGCCATTTCCTGCAAGGTCAATATATCCCTGCAATGGTCTCAAGACAATAACCTGCACAAGGGGTTTTTCCTTAGGGAACATCCTGTGGGTCACCATTACGACTGACGCAAGCGGATCGGCTTGGGGAGCTCACCTGGACAACCTATTTGCACTCCAGTATTTCCAAGAACAAATACAGGAAACTAATCTTCAACAGACTTGAAGGAGGATGAGGCAATCCTCAGGTGGTTCTAATGGCATCTCGCAAGGATTGCCATGTAGGCCGAATATTTGATCACAGAGTGAAAGACCAGGGCATTCTTTCACATCCATGGAATTACGAACTAGCTTATGTCTTTCCCCCCTTTACCATGATCATGGCAGTCCTTCAAAGGATGTGGAGGGAGAAGGTGGCGGTTATTGCCGTTATCACACATTGGCCGAGACGACCATGGTTCCCTCTCCTGATGTCCCTCAGCATTCAGGAATCGGGGCAGATCCCAGTGGCGTTGGGTCTCCTATCTCAAGGGCCGGTCCAGCACCTGCATCCTCAGCACCTCTGTCTGACGGCATGGCTGTTGAAAGGGAAAGGCTGAAAAAGTCTGGATTTTCAGAGGAGGTTATTGATACGCTTTTTGAAATCCCGGTAAGTGTCCACTTCCTCGTTGTAGCATGTGGATGGTGTTTTCCACATGGGCAATAGACCACGGCATTGTCCTTTTCTCAAATCTCTTCTAAGGCGATCCTGGGGTTCCTCCACACAGGTCTGGACAGAAGGCTGAGCCTTAGTTCCCTCAAGGTGCAGGTGTCGGCTATATCAGCCATCACTGGGATGAGTTGGACTCAGAATCAGAGCATTTCCAGGTTTCTAAAGTCGGTGATTAAGGTAAATCCTCCTAATAGGCTTTTTTATCCATCTTTCGATGTTCCTCTAGTTTTGGGGGTTCTTTCAGGACCTCCCTTTGAGCTGATACAGACTATTTCTATGCAATTCCTGTCATACAAGATGGTCTCCTTGGAGGCCTTGGCTTCAGGTAGGAGGGTAGCGGAGCTCCAAGCCTGTAGTTGTGATCAACCCTTTTTCGGCTTTCATGAGGATAGAGTAGTTCTGTAGAAAACTGTATCAGGTTTATTGCCGAAGGTTCATGCGAATCAGGATATTATCCTTCCCGCTCTACACTCAGAAGGCATGGAAGGATGTTTGAACCTAGTCCGGTGTCTGAGGACATATGTGGAAAGATGTAGGACTGGGAAAAGTCCAGAAGGCTGTGATTCCGGCACGAGCCAGGAAGGCATTGGCAGCAGCCAAAGCTTCCTTAAGCAGATGGTTTGTGCTCACCATCATTAACTCCTATCAAACAGTGGGAGTCTCCACACCAAAAGGCATTTGGGTTCACTCCACAAGGGCCGTGTCCTCCTCATGGGCAGCAGCTGGAGTTTCGGCGAATCAAAATTTCAGGGCAGCAACATGGGCGTCTAGGTCTACCTTTCTTAGCATTCTCGACTGGACGTCAGGGCTACAGTGAATGACTACTTCGGTAGAGATGTTTTGCTCTCTCGACTTCGAGTAATACATTTATTTTTCGCATTCAATTATGTTTGTCTATGGATTTTGTTCCCACCCTTACTTCTGCTTCGGTAATACCCATTTGTCAGCGCTGCCATGGATATGGCCAGGAAAACGGAAAATGTAATCATACTTACCGTAATTTTCTTTTCCTGGTTATACTCCATGGCAGCGCTGGGCTCCCACCCTATGGAGTTTTTAGCTTGTTACTAGACTGGGGAAGTCAGCAGGAGGAGGGGCTTTTATAGAGAGGGTTAGGCCTTGTTTAACCCTTTTGGTTCCTGTCAACTAGGGGTAATTGGATCTAAACCCATTTGTCAGCACTGCGATGGAGTATAACCAGGAAAAGAAAATTACGGTAAGTATGATTAAATTTTCCGTTATAATGCTATTACCAAGTGCATACCATTGGGTAACAAAAATAAAAGAACGAGAACTAAGCCTGCATGGTTAATAAAACAGTAAGGCAACACATCAAAGAAAAGAAGCTGGCATTTAAGACATATAAGATGGAGGGGACTGCATTGGCATTCCAGAACTACAAGGAATGTAGTAAGAGATGTAAACATGAAATACAGTCTGTAAGAAGAACCCCAAAAATTCTTCCAATATAGAAACAGTAATAAGGTAAAAAAAAAGAGGCATTAAATTCATTTTTCTCCTCAGTATACACTCAGGAAAAATACGGCTTTAATGGAGATAAGAATGTTAGTAGCTCAGTGTGTAAGATACCGCAGTGGTTGACAGGGGTTCAACAAAGACTGGAAAAACTTAATGCAAATAAATCATTAGGTTTGAGCTTGGCCAGGTAATAGCCAGACAATTATTCCTTCGTTTCAAGGACTCATTAATGACTGGAAGGGTACTAAGTGTCTGGGGTAAAGTTTCGGTAGTACCAATATTCAAAAAAGGTTCAAGATGTCAACCTGGGAACTATAGACCAGTCAGTCTAACATCAATAGTATGCAAACTGTTTGAGGGAATAATAAAGGACTATTTAGTGGATTTAGTTCTGGACAATGATATTATAAGTGATAATCCGCACATATTTATGAAGGACCGTTCTTGTCAGACCAACTTACTAACATTCTATGAAGAGCTGAGTAGAGATCTGTATGGAAGAAGGCTGGAGGATGTGGTATACCTTGATTTTGCAAAAGCTTTTGACACAATACCACATAAACACTTAATATAAAAGCTTAAATCTATGGGCATTGATGAAATGGTGTGTACATGGATAGAGAACTGGCTACAGGAACATGTCCAGAGAGTATTGATAAATGGCTCCTTTTCACATTGGTCTAAGGTTGAGAGTGGCGTGCCCCAGGGTTCTGTGCTAGGCCCAATACTGTTTAACCAGTTTATTTACAATATAGGGGAGGGCTTCAATAGCCATGTTTCTGTCTTGGCAGATGATACTAAAATTGGTAGGGTAATAGGCATGGGATTAGACATCATAACATTACAGGAGGACCTGGATAAAATAGGGGAGTGGGCATCTGCATGCAAGATGAGGTTTAAGGTCGAAAAATGTAAAGTAATGCATTTTGGGGTTAAAAACAGGCAAACAGATTACACATTAATGGGTACTGCACTATGATTTGGGAGTCATAATTGACCGCAGACTGAATAATAGCGTGCAATGCCAGGCTATGGCAAACAAAGCAAGCAGAGTATTATCTTGTATTAAAAAGGGAATGTACTATAGAGATAAAGCAATAATTTTGCCACTTTATAGATCACTGGTTCGGCCTCATCTTGAATATGCGGTTCGGTTTTGGTCACCAGTCCACAGAAAAGATGTCCTGGAGCTGGAGAAGGTCCATAGAAGAGCAACAAAGCTAATTAAGGGGCTGGAGGATCAAAGCTATGAGACAAGATTGCTGAATTTAAATTTGTTCACGCTGGAAGTGAGGAGATTAAGGGGGGGACATGATTTTGTTGTACAAAATGTTTAGTGGTGATGGCAACATCGGCACTAAACTTTTTACTGTAAACTCCCTGACAAGGACTAGAGGCCACCACCTAAAACTGGTAGAGAAAAGATTTATCCACAAAGGGCGCAGGGGCTTCTTTTCAGTTAGACCGGTTACATTTTGGAACTCTCTGCCACGAGCAGTGGTATCAGCTGAAAGTATTGAATCATTCAAAATCAATTAGATACCAGACTAAGAGACCGTAACATACAGGGGTACGAGTACACTTAAATACTAGACCACACAGGGACTCTTATATACACACACACACACAGACAGACACACAAAGGTTGAACTTGATGGACCGGTGTCTTTTTTCAAACTCAAATACTATGTAATTTAAAAACATGAGACACAAGTGTTTTGTTTTTTTGCACTCCTCCCAGCAAAGTCAGGCCTGTGAACAAGATAGAGGATTCAGCAGTGTCCCTGCTGGATGTGGAGACTTCCATCCACATGTTGAGGGCAGTGGTGTAATCGGGTTTGGGGCTGCCCTAAGCAAGATGAAACTAGGGCACCCCCCCACTAAATCTGCAGGATCTCAGGGGGGCTCTGCAGGATCAGATCCTGCAAAGCTCCCAAGACCCTGCAGAGTCCACCACAGATCATGCACACACCCCCTGAGACCCTGCAAACCTATGCTCTCCGGGAACGCAGGCGCACCCAGTATGACAGAGATCCCACGAATGGTATTTATTTATTAATGTAGATCTTTAATTATGAATTCCTGAAATGTATAAACACTGATGTATTTATTACTAGATCCATATGATTATTATAGGTACCTCCTGATGTTTTTTTTACTTACGGCCGCCCCCGATGTCAGGAAAAAAAAAACGATCGCAAGGGGAAAGGTTTACTCTGCTCGATCGAGCAGAGTAAACCTTTCCGGGAGAAAGTGTTTCTCTACTGGGCGGCCGGGAGCCGCTATCTAAAATCGTCATTCGACCTCCGACGGGGTCGCGACCCACAGGTTGAGAACCGCTTAACTAGTGGCGATAATAGTGTGTGAGAATCAGCACCTAAGATTTTTCTGGTAGTAGTTCTATAACTGACAGCAGTATTTGCAATCAACATTCTTGGTCATATGCATCACATGTTAGGTGAATTGCTGAGTTAAATCAAACTGTCACAAGCCATATACAGCAATTACCATTCTTGTATATACAGTATATCATCCATTTACAAATCACTAAGGTTGTTTTTACTTTTTCTACAATTGTTCTACAAACACTGACAGCAGTGTTTTCAAGCTGTGACATCAATCACAGGCCTATATTGGGTGAATTGTTAGTGGAGTTAAATAAACCTGTCAGAAACCATATACAACAATAACCTTTTTTATATACCAGCCATTTACAGAGCATTCAGGGGATAAACCTGGCAGTTTAAACTGAACATATGATGACAAGAATGATCATATAGTGAAGCGAAGGTTGTTAAAACAATATACATATATTTATAAATATAGACATACAGTACATGCAAAGCTTCGCTTTTCCTTTTAAAGTTCAATTTCAATTTAAAACTTTAACCAGGCTGTGGACTACAAATGACTTTTTAGCAAAAACTGCTCAATTCAAACAGCTTTTTTATGTATTTTCACTGTGGAGAAAATCCAAAGAGGCAATTGAAGTCAGTGAGAGTGCCCTTGACGAAGCCTGTGTTGTGTAAGTTTAATTGTGTCTGCTGTATCACTAATCACATGTAATCTTGAAATGATTGGTGACTCGAGATAACATCTTTTCTTTCCCATGATGTCTCCACCCCTCGTCCAATCAAACAACACCTAGTATTCATTGGGAAAAATACTAGGTGTCCTCTGAATGGCTCTATACTCAGCAAATTACAATCTGTGTTTGAACAGCGCAGTAGGTCGCTCAGCATAAAGGCTGTAGCAGGGACCCGAAAGATACTGTAATACATCATAGCAGCTGCTACAATGTATTACAGGATCCTCGTGGCCCGACCAATGATTATATTTACATTGTGCCAAGCTGGACCTATGTAAGCATATACAATATATATATATATATATTTTTTTTATATACAGTGTGAATAAATATAATTCCGTGCTATGATTAGCTGATCTAAGATGAATGCAGGAAGCTGCTGTACTCAAAGTGCAATCAGTGTACCAACATTAATCCTACATCGCCATATCAGAAAAGCAACAGACAAACACTCATCGTGCAGTAAAATCTTGAGAAAGTTTATTTAAAATGTATCAGTCCCACTCACATGAGCTGCATTTAAAAACTTGCTGGCAAACAATAAGGTTAACGATCCTTTAACGTATTCCACACAGCTCTCTCTACACAAACATCTGGAGGTGGTCTGCCGTCCTTTGATAACGTCCTGCGGACCTTGCTGAAGCTATTCTGATCTGGATGTTCGACTACCTCAGCCAGTAGTGACTTCCTTACATCTAGAAGTGTTCCAAGACCTGTGTCCGGTGGGGAACACCGGATGTGAACCCTCTGGTCTCTAGATTCAACAACAATCTGGACAGGTTTGTCTCCGGGTCCAAAAATCCTCTGGCAGAAGCAGTGGTTGCTGTGGTGTCTCTATTGGATCAGTACAGCCTGATCTCTGCCTTTCCTCCTCTGAAACACCATTCTCATCTACTCCACAGGATCAAGATGGAGGGCCTTCCAATGATTTTCAAAGCCCTATACTGGTCCAGGCAGATATGTTACTTTGACCTGATTAAACCTATGACAGGCACCCCGTGGGCTCTTCTAGATCGACCAGATCCAGCATCTCAAGGACCAGTTTACCAACCTGCTTCATGGTCACTGGCTTAAAGGTAAGGCTGTTAAAGCCAAGATTTTGAGAGACAGGGGTCTATCAGAGTCAGCAATTCTCACTCTGTTATAAGCCAGGAAGTCTACCTCCCATAAGATCTACTATCGCATATGGAAGGCTTACTTCTCATATAGTTTCTCTTGTACAACCTCCTGTGAGTCCGCTGGATTTGAATTTGGTTCAATCAGCACTTCAAAAACCACCCCTGGAACCTTTTGGGGAGATTTCCCTCTCTACTCTCACCCACAAGGTTGCTTTCCGTGTTGCCATCACTTCTACCAGATGTGTGTCTAAGCTTGGCGGCCTTGTCCTGTAAAGAACCCTTTTCCATCTCTATGTCCAGCTCCAGTACATTAGAAGGACATTTTCCTTCACTGCCCAGATGTAGTTTGCACTTTTACCCTTTAGCCACTGATTCTATTAGAAAGACTGTTTCTCTTTTTGTCATGCTTGATAGTCCCTGTAAAGGAAAATGAGCTTCTCGTTTCCCTATTTTTCTGTGGCTCATGCAAATTATTTTTAAGGCTTAAAGCCCTGAAGATAGGATTCCACCTTTTCCTGTCAGGATGCACTCTACTAATTCTTGTTCATACATTCTTTAATCAGGTGGAAGTTGAGGCTTCATTTGATGCTAACTTGATGCTAACTTCAGGTGCAGGCAGACCCTAATTTTATTCTGTTAGCATTTAGTTGGCTGTTGCCATTTTTAAGTTGTGCTGCTGTTGGATGTCCTAAAGGTTGTCAGAGTGCCTGTGGCTTTAATGAATGAGAAAGAAAACATAATTTTTGTACTTAACGTGAAATCAGTTTCTTGAAGTTCATTAAGGGGTACAATAATATACTCCTTTTAGTACTGCTTTTCTACAAAACTGAAGCATGCTTGGAGTGGGATGGGTTATAGCTAGCTGGTCAACTGCTTTTTTGTTTGTCCAAATCATCCTGTAGGCGGCATTATAAACCAATGATTTCAGAAATACTGAATCTTGTGTCCCTTCTCTAAGAAAGGGATTTTATGGCAAGTATGAAAATTCGGTAACTATTGATGTCCTTTTTCAGATAAGCATATGTATTGAACAGAAAATGTCCAGCGAGAAGTGTACTATATATCTTTAAAAGGCGTACAATATATTTTTTAAAAATGTCTCTTTAAAGTTTCAAATCTAAAGTGTACAAAGTGTCAAAAACATGTGTGTTAAACCGAAGTGTACAAATGTTCGTTCTTGAAAGAATGTCTTCTAGTAACCTGCAAAATGTGAGACAATTACTTACCTGCTGCTTTTTGACCTATAGGAAAACAGGCCTAACAGCTACGGTCAAGAAAAGTGAAACCACACTTCATTCTCAAATTGCAACAAAAAATCCCCACAATGGGAAGGTCGGCTAACAAGTGAAGCTGGCTTCCTGACTGGGTAAGAAGCCAGCTTCACTTGTTCCTAGGCACCCTAGCTTCCTGACCAATCAGGAAGCCGGGAGGCGGGTCATTACATGCCACACTGCTTCCTGATTGGTTAGGAAGCCAAGCTGCTTAGCAACAAGTGAAGCCTGCTTCCGAGCCAATCATTCCTGTTCGGAAAGGAAGCCAGCTACATGCCCGCTCGGAACTGTTGATCAGAGGGAGATCTCCCTCTGACCGGCAGTTCCGGTATCGGAGGTAAGTATCTGAGAATTTGTACAAGTACAGTACTCGCCCAAATACTCGGTATCGGCACTGAGAGAGGGTGTAAATATAGAAAGCTGTAGAGGGGTCAGGTAGGCTATATGGAGGATGTAAAATTGAGTGAGTTTATCTGACATTTTACTGTAGATGAAATGGATATATTGGCCTGCTTGGATGTGTCCTATTCTTTGTTGTCCAAGGAGCCCACCTGCCTTCCCAGGTGGGTTTTTTTTGTGGTGGTCAAGGTGTCCGGCTTTTGAAGTCACAAACAGGGAATATTACTAGGAGATAGGTTCCTTAGAAGATGGGCTCTGGAGGGCAGACATTAGTGCTTTTAATGGAGATTTCCCATGTTAGTTGTAAATTAGGTATTAACAAAGTAATTCCCACACATGACTAAAGTTCTGGGTTCTGGACTATCTGCAATTCAGGAAAATGTGTGTTCTCCCAAATGGGGGTGTCCCTGTTAAGAGTAGGAACATTTAATTTAGTTAAGATTATCTTGCAAGCTTTAGTAGCTTGTAATAATAGTTTTGTTTCCTATGCAATAGCGGTAGGTTTCTACACCCCTTACGGATAGTGTGAATGAAGCCAGAACAGCAGAGTTCAGATGATAAATCAAGAAAGACCTACACCTACAGGGATTCTTGACCAGACTTGAGTCTTAGTTTATAGAGACATAATAGAGACCAAAGGTTCAAGATTAAGCTGAATAATATCTGTTTTGTTTCTAGAAAAGATAATCCCCAGATATTTAAGAGAACTGACATGCTGTAATGGTAGGGAGTTCTGTTCTGCCATGTAAGGGGGTATGGGATCAATTATTAAAAGTACTGATTTGGAGGGGGCGTGGCTTGCTCACGGACGTGAACGGTCGCATG
>NW_017307415.1:516993-565097 GCF_000935625.1 Nanorana parkeri | reverse complement strand
TCGTTCGAGATTTCGAGGGTGTCCGGACCCTGGATTGATAGACCAGCTGCCCGATCGTCATATTAGTCCAAAAAGGGGCTAAAGTAGCTTCGTGTGGGTCCCTGTTGGCCGGAGCTCTCAACTCAGGCTGCCATCAGTCTCGTGGTGCAGACCACGCCTATTAAAGGGTTATTAAGCTAGCAAGCAGTAGATATATGAAAAAATAGTGTAAAGACGCTCTGAAAAGGGTTAATACTTACCTGTGTCTTCCCCGCGCGCTCCCGCCCGAAAATGTGAAAATTCTTGGGGCGGGCGCATGCGCAGTTCACATTTTCGTCCGGGACGCGAGGAGAGACACAAGGTAAGTCTATGGACGCGTGCACCCGCATGCAGACACCATGGGACAGGAAGTGCCAGCAAGCTCAGAGGAGTCGGCGCTGGATCAGAGACCCACCGGAGCGCTGGAGGGGCAGATGAAAAGGACAGGAAAGAAAAGGAAGATCGGATTAAGAAACATAATTTAAGGTAAGTGCTTTCATTAACGTGGGGGAGGGGAAAATATTTTTGACGAAATGTCACTTTAAGAAACCAGAGAGGTGCACCACCCGGCTTCCTGATTGACTGGGAAGACAGCTCCATGCTGTTTGGCTGGCTCAATGCTGATTGGCCGGGAAGCGGGTCATTACCCGCCGCTCGGCTTCCTGTTTGGCCGCCTCAATGCTGATTTGGCTGGGAAGCCGGTTTCCTGGCCGATTAGGTTGTTGCCGGCTTCCTGATTGGGCGGGAAGCCAGCTCCATGTTCCCTCGCGGCACTGCCGGTCAGAGGAGATCGGCTCCGATACTAATATCGTGCATCCCTAGTGATCTTACTAGATGTCTAACATGAAAATCCCTTAGTCCAGAAAGCAAGTTGGGCTGCCCACCGATTTTATGTCATTGTAGTTCAAAACGGCTTTATTCGGGCAAACAAAGATGCTGCTAGGTCCCACCTTAGGTCCAGCTGCTCTCAAGTGTTTCACCCTCACAGGTTTGAGTCAAGTTCAAATGGCCAACAGAATTCAGTCAATTGTGAAGCCAAAACTGGGCAATTAATTTCCAGCTTTAATGCAGTTTGTTTTTTAAATTAAAGATTGAATTGCCGTGGAATCGGATGGACTACTACAGCAATTTAGTCCAAAGCAATTCGATTTTTTTCTTGGCTTAGATGGGGGCAGTTTTAAAGCACCATTGAAAACGATTAAATCCTGCAAGGGCTAAACATGCACATTTTGCCTAGAGTAGAGGAAGAAGTAGAAACCTTATTTCTCACTCTTGCAGGCCTCCTTCCAAGTGAATGACAAGTCCCACAAAGTCACTTCTCTTGGCCACTCCACTGGTCGCAGGATATCCAACATCATCCAACTGGAGGGCGTTGGGAGCTTGACCGCACTCCGGATCATCTGATCTGAGCAGGGTAGAGTACTGACTTAGTGAGCATTGAGGAATAAGCTTTTTTTTTTTATAAAGTATTTCCCTAGTCAAAACGAGCAATACACCCTTGCAGTGTGGAATGGGGCCCACTGCAATGATTTCCCCGAGTTCTGCTTTTATCCCAGCTCCTTGAAGACATAAAATGTGGGTTTAATTTGTTATTTGAGTTAAAAAAATAAAATTAAAATTGCTACCTGTGTTGCCAACTTGAGGTTCTCAGAGCTGCCTGCAACATGCATCATGAGCTCTGTGCTGATTAGTCCCAGGGCCATTGACTTAACTGCACAGACCGATCCATTGGGAAACAATGTAAGTGCTGCAGGCTGCAGTCAACTATTGGGGATCAGCAGCCTTCTATAGTCATGAGATTTGTGTCCTCCCGTTACCCTAAAAAAGCCTTAACCCCATAGTTCTCCTAAGGGTTATTCACAGAGGAGCCGAAGGATCCAGCCATAGCTTCGGCTGATCGTTCTGCCATATGCCATATGCTTCGGCTCGACTGAGCCGAAGTGACACCCGAATCGGGCAAACGGGGCGAAGGTCAGCTTTTCACCCTGCTAATGCCAGCTGGGCGGAGCCAGCTGTGATCTCACGGCTGGCTCCGCCCAGTTGTAATGACAGATCAGCGTCCCCAAATGACCTGGGGATGATCTGTCATTAAACAATAACAACTGTTTTTTATTGGCCAGGACCTGCTAGAAAACAGTTGGGCAAAGTTAGGTGTCACTGGTAGCTCCACCCAATTCGTTTTTTTTTTAATTAATTTTTTAAAATGTTATTATTTAATTACATTAAAAAAAATATATTCAATTTTTTTTCTTTTTCCCTACTTTTTTCACTATTTGCTATTCAGCTCGGTACCACAGAGGTACCGATCAGAATAGCCGAGCCGAATGCTGCCTGGCGGCATTCGTCTATTCACTCACTGTCGTTCGGCCCCTATGAGAACAGCAGCGAGCGAGCTGCCGAAGCTTTGGCTCAGCCGATCCAGATATTGGATCGGCTGAGTCGAAGTCCTTCTGCACATCGGCTCAGCCAAACATGCAGAGCATGCTCGGCTGACCAAAAGTGCAGCCGATGTACGTCTGAAATCGGCCATAGTTACAAGCCAGAAGTGAATAGCCAAACTTAGTTCAGCTCGCTTCACTTCGGCTGAGTTATCCACTCGGCTGTCTTCACCAGCTTTGTGAATAACCCCCTCGGAGTATATACGGTAAATATGTCAACTGTTTATCTGACAAAATATTTGCTCAGTTTAGGCAATTCTGTGATATTGGCAGCCTTGCTAGACAGCATAGTGAGGTTGATGTGCTTACTTGTCTCCATGAGTTTAACTATGCAGCTAGGTCACCAACCACCCCCAGCCATTCCCTTTGGGGAATGAAGGAGCAGCAGGGCATTGAGTAGGTAATCTTTCTGTGCTCCCTTCTTGGGGGTCTCCCTTCTTGTGCAAGCTATCCCACTGGAAAAAGCAACAGAGGCCTAATTGGCTCGATCTGCGTGCTGACCTCTCTCTCCTAGTTAGGAGATGGATATTCTGACAGATTTATTGACCTTGTATGCAAAAAAAAGGAACGCATTCCTTTTTCATGAGTTCTTTACTGGATTATAGTGTTTGCTTTATATCTGTCTGGAATTCAGCTTTAAGGATCATCTAGTGTGTTTTGTGTAGGAACTCGTGAGAAGACTGACCTTGGTATCAGAATTACTCGCCCTTGATCTTGCGTCAGATGTCATACAGAGCAATACAGTAAACCTAATTAATAGCTGTCATGTGATGTGTTTGCTGTTTACATTTTCTTCATTTTCCTCTGATCTCCCAGACATAACTGGTTGATGTTCAGTTGTGACTGTTCACCTTCTTCTGTATTAATCTGCACTAGAGCTTTTTGACCTCTGATCAAAATTGTAAAACATTGCGCTATATATTCAAATGCAGCACTGATGGGTGTGATTTTATAATGCACTGCAAAGAGCACAGACAAAATGCAGCAGTGTACTGTAACCTAGCCATTCTCTACAAGGGTCCCACAGCACCCTGGTGTGCGTTCTGGGCAGGGTGGGTGTTCTGAAAACTATGGATGTTCACCTCCATCCAGGTCTGCTCTGCCTTCCACCTTCAGCCATGATGCCTCGGATGTAGCTCTTTGTGTCATGGTAAGATTCTGATGTTAAAGTGACACTTCAGCTGGCTCTGCCTCTAGATAGGCAGAGCCAGCTGTCACCCTAGGCGCGGTATACTGAGCCTAGGGTGACGGGAGGACGCTAGTTTGTGTCCTCCTCTTACCCTAAGGAGAACTATGGGGAAAAGCCTTAACCCCATAGTTCTCCTTTAAATCTTAAAAATGCATTCAAGTACCTTAACTATTACCAAAACTGTATCTTATCTGTATCACTCGCTTGAAGATCCTCAAATCGCATGCAGGGACCACGGGGAATCCATACCAGACCCCTATCCGGGATAAGGCTCTGGTATGGTGTTTGGAGGGACCATACATTTAGGCTGGGTTCGCACCCAGGCGACAGTGTTTTTGCGCGTTTCTACGTGCAGTTTTGATGCAACTTTTTGTGCATTTTTGCATGTTTTCACACACGTTTTCTGCGCTTAAATCCGGTTGTGTATTTTTGTGAGCCGATTGATACTCATTGATGTTAATGAGCAAACGTGCGCAAAAACACATCAAACGTCTATTTCGAGCATTTCCTGTTGAGTCTATGGGGTCAGAACAAGCTGTAATATGCCAGAAAAAAGCTCCTGTACTTTTTCCAGTGAAAGGCGTGGGGGGGGGGCATATTTTGTGAGCATTTTTTAGGGCAGAAAAAGCGCTACAGAACTAAAGGCTTCATTCACACTTGCCACTTGCATTTTTGTCCTCCTATATGCAGAGGGAAATCTGTCATTCTAGATGCTGTGTTTATGCTTCTAGATGCTTTAACTGACTAACGTTTTACCTGCATGTAGATGCATATGCATTTAGACACATCTGGTACCAAATGCTAGTATCAAGATGTCTTTAGGTGCGTTTTTAGAAGTTCAATGACTTCCTAGGTGCACCTGACTTTTATAAACTGACTCTAGATAAAAGCCTCTAGATGTAGGGTGTGAATAGACCCATTGGAATGCATTAGATGCATTATATGTGTTTACAAAAGCTTTTTACGTGCATATAAAAGTACCTTCTGGCACATAGTGTCAATGAAGCCTTCGACTGGAGTGGCTCGAGTTTTTGCTTACTTTTAAAGTGTGACCTGAATAAAAATTTAGGTTGAGAAACGCTTCTGTAACCTAGAACAACCAGATATTGGCCTTAATAGAGTCGGTTACAGGCTTTGATAATTGCGATCTGCTTATCACGCGAGATGGGGCTTTTCTGCATCGACAGAAGTCACATTCTTCAGTCTGGATAAAGTTCAGAGTCCCGTTTTCTTGTCGTCTTCAGACAAAGCAGCCATCCTGTATCTGCCTTTATGTTGTCAGCAGTTTTTTTTATACTTTCTTTGGTTAACCATTAGATAATCTGTGTTTAAACAGTCTTGAAAATGCTTTGTTACAATGTCATGAGCTAAGGAATGTTCCTGTAAATCAAACTGCCTAACGGTTAGTGCGTGCAAGAACTCATTCATTCATTATTTGAGTAGCTGTACAGATGAAAGAACTGTTGCCAGAACTGTGTACTTTCATTTCTGGAAGAATGTTGGTGTGACGGCCTCTGTTTGTATTGGCGTAGGGATTTTGGGGAACTCCGGGGTGCAGTGTGTTTTTTGCCGTGTTCCGGGACATTTTTGTGAAAACAAAAAAATAATTTCGCCTAAAATGGGCTTTTAGTGCGTTCCAGGGCGTTTGCGTGCAGGAGACAAAATGGGGCATGCTGCAGTATTTCCATATGCTCTTGAACTGAACTCTCTGGCGTGAACTAGAGCCCAAAATACCGTTTGAATACATTGGACGCAGTTTTGATGCGTTCTGTAACGGCTCTGCTCTGCATCTGCTTCGCACTTGGTGTGAACTAGCCCTTAGAAATAAAATCTATAACCGTACACAGTTGCATGGAGGCTGTATGTCTAAATCACACAGTCTCCACATGAATTGCATACAGTTCACAGAGCAATATAGAAGAAATATCAGTCCAGTGATTGCATGGAAGGAAATACACTCTGGTGCATTCAATCAGACACAATCTTCTTCTTTTTTTTCTGTTGCCTCGAAGCATTTATCAGTTTAAAGCTGAACTCCAGGATAACCAAATATCATCTAAATACAAAAGGCATGTGTATTGTTAAAGCAGAACTCCAGAGGAAACCCCCGCACTGCAAAGGTTAAGTGCTCGTTTTTTTTGTCTGGGTTCAAAAATAAAAAAAAATATTCTCACACGATCCTCCGAGTTGGCTTGCTCTTAGACCCGTCCTTCCATTGTCTCTCCTCCTCCACTGCAGCAGTCTAAGGTCCCATATAGCATCATGTTTTATACACCGTGTATAGCGTGAGGATGCCAAGGGACATGCCATCGCTGCAGCGGAGGAGGAGCTAGGTTGGAGGGAATGCTGTGACAGCTGGCTGACTCTGAGGATCGGGTGAGTATAGTTTTGTTATTATTGAACATAGGCAAAAACAAGCACTTAACTCTTGAAGTGCAGGGGTAGCCCAACTGCAAGTGTTCAGAAATGATTTACCCGGAGTTGTTCTTTAAAATCTTGGCATATTTTGTGTATTTCTTTCAGAGTTGTTGCAGAGCCGTCACTGCTGCTCTTCCTCTTTGTACAGGATGACTACAGGTCTTGCATCTGCAGGCAGTCTGTAGTGGGTGGTGCCTGCTAGGTCCCTACCACAGCTATGTGCAGCACGGTGGTGATGTCACCTTTAAGGCCGTGACACACTGCACGCGGAGCGGTGGCGCGCTGCCTTCGCGAGCAGTGTGTCATGTAATTTTCTCCTCGGCAGCTCAGCTTGCGAGAGCTCGCGTAGCTGAGCGTGCCGAGATAAAACATGTCATCTTCAGTCAATCGGCTCGCGCGTATGAACCATCGCGTCAGCATGCGACAGCTGGCTGGTTGTTACGGACGAGCCGATTGGCTGAAGGTGCAGTCAATCATCTGACTGCACTCAGCTCACACACTGCACGCAAACCTCCGTGCCGGATAGCTTTGTTTCGCTGTGCACGGTTTCGCGTGCAGTGTGTCACAGCCTTCACAAGGAAATGCACTATATAGGCTTGTAAAGTTGTTTGGTGCACACAAAGCAGACATTTGACATTCGGTAGCCCATGCGGGGATCCCTATGAAGTCCATGTTGTTGTATTTATGACCCTAAAAAGCAGTATGGGCAAATGCGTAGTAGTATACGAACTGACCGCTCTATCCAGAGACTTCCAATACTTCAGACTTCATTGAAACTCTCAGCAATTCCAGTGTAACAGTGTATGTAACAGCAAATACCAGCACCGCAAACCCCCAACCAGCTACAACCTCTCACATGTTTCACCCGTTGGCTTATTCATAGAGGTCAATGATGGACGAATGAGTAATATAGATCAAGCAGATAAACGCTCCCTGTAAAGAATCCGTAACCTTGATTAAGAACCTCACTAGAACACATTGCCTGACAACTCATAGCCACTCACTTCCTACATATCAAAAGACAAAAACAGCTTTAGGAAAAATAACTTTGTTATGCTACAATGTGATGTGGTGTAATGTCAGACCACAAAATTGTATCTGGTACGAGAAACACTTTTCATCAAACATTAGTGTGGCTAGTTGCCTCTCATACACTTCCTTTATCAATCCCCTGTGCGTCTCACTGCTGTGTTTGTGTGCATAGCAAGTCCCAGAGAGGTCTGGAGTTGTTCTGCCGGCTATTTTGTTCCAGGTCCCCCCAGCAGGACTTGCGGCTCATGCTGAGCAATGCCTGTCTTGTGTCTGTATAACAACAGTCTTCTATAGGAATTGCGTTACTTCTTTGCTGTTTGTTTTGACCTCTTGACTACCACATGACCCTTCCACAGCTAGGAGAACATAGTTGTGAGCTACACAATCCTTTAATGGCCATTTTGTTCTGCAGTATATATTCTGTGCACACAGTGCCTCTTTGTAAGCCCGGCACACTGAAAAAGATGTTTAAATGACCTCAGATATGTCCTGCAACTCTATCATTCTTCTTAGATGTCCTGTTATTGTATGGACAGCTGGAAGATTTGAACTCGGCCCTCTTAATGGGAGATGATTACCAGCTACGGCATGCTGGGGTGATGAAGATTTTTCATATATATGCTAGGGGAGGAAGTGCTTTTCCAATTATAACAAATGTCAAAATAACATCACACGAAATGTAGAAAGCCGTAATTTCTAGCAAGTGGTGGCTGTGGTAGCCTGGAAACCCCCAGAGCAGAATACATTGTGCCTGCTGTGTTGTCTAGGAGCACATTGAAGGTATTGATATGTTGAAGTCATTTCCCCCAGTGTTTGTATTACTGTACACAGTATAGATCGGAAGATGAATAATAAATGAAAAACAAGCAAAAACATTGCTCTTTTTTTGTTGTCTCCAGATTATCTGTCGACATTTTAGAATACACTGGTATCATTTTTTAAACCTTTTCTTTGGTTTTTGAAATTGTGCTTTGAATATTTTAATGCAGATTTGTTAGCATTCAGACAAGCAAAGCCTCCATGTCCCTACTAAACTAATGTGGCTGAAAACCTTTTTGATTTTTGAAGTCATTGCTTTTTAAAAAAAAATAAAGAATGAATGGTAACGAGTGCTAAATCTTCTCCTCCTACCCGTATCCTGATATCCAAAAATATTACATTATTAAAAAAAAGAAGCTGCTAAATGTTTGCAAAACAATGTTTAATAAGCAATGACTCAGAGTTTACATGTACATTATAGAAGTAGCTTTTTTTTTCTTCTATTATTATTCTAGGCTGCTTACGGTGATATTAAATTCAAAATGTTTTTAAGCCAATTCAAATGCTGCATAAATCACTTGCAATAGATTCTTCTTATTGATGTTTAAGGGCCCATTTACACCGGATCTGTTGCTTTGCAATAAGTTTTTCAATAGCTGCTAACAGAAGGGCATTGAATAATGAATGCATGTGAATGGGCCTGGTTGTGTTACGTTATATTATGCTGCACAGAAAAAAAAAGTTAAACATCCACTACTTCTTCTTCTCTTTTTTTTTTTTTTAGCGCAACATAATGCAACAAATCCGGTGTGAACTAGTCTCATTCACACCCATTCATTTTTCAGTGACCTTCCATTAGAATTTGTTAAACTGGTCGTAATGCAATGGATCGAACGGTACAATTGCAAGTCAATGGACATTCCGTTGACTTGCGATTTCCTTCTGATTTTGATGTGAATGGGCCCTAAAAGTTTTTTAGTTTCCTGCAGAATCATCTGGTCTCCTGATCACTGGCCCTGATATCTTGTTTTAGGGTGGCTCTTTTCCCTTGCGGGGTCTTTTGGCGTCACCCTTGTGTGTGCCTGTAAGCTGTGTGTCTCCACAAACACACAGAGCAAAACAAGGCTATTCCTTCCCGCCTGGTCCCCTCTCCTCCTTCCACCATCCTTCCTTCTCCCTTCTCTAAGCTAGTAGATGGATGGCTTCTGGAGACTGTGATCTTGTACTGGTCAGGAAGCTCAGGAAAGCTGAGCAGGGAGCGTTGGAGTCAGTTGTATGGAAACAAGATGACTAAAAGGACTGTGAAGGAATACTTTGCTGGGCGATGTATAGTTTTTTGATCTGGATTCATCATTGAAAGAAGATTTAGAGTTTAATACAACTTTTAAGGTTTTCAACAATTTTTATTTGTTGATTTAAAGTATAACTAAAGGCAAAACTTTATTTTTTTTTAGATTGGGATAGAGTAGTGCTAGAACCCCTATTAGGATTTTTATTGCTGTCAATTTCCCTATTAGGGAGAGTCGCACTCTCGAATTGTCCTGATTATCAATGTCACTGGGAATGAAAATAACTCTTCTCTTGTCTTCGGGAGAGGAAGTAATGAGAAATACAAATACAGTTGTCACCAGGACAGAAGTTGAGGGGAAATTTTCCATTAGGGACTCCTGCTCTAGACAACTGCTTGAGAGGATTTCCCTTCACTTTGGATTGGTTCCTTTTCACTTCCTGTTGTATCTCTGGGATAGGAGGTGAAGGTAAGTCACCCCAATAAGAAAAAAGAATTGATGGGGTTTTAATCAATTGCTACTTTATCCAATACAACAAAAGGGTTGTCTTCAGAAACACAAAACTCCGACTAAGGAAGTAGAAGAGGAAGAAGTAAATGATCAAGCACTTGGTGTAAGGAGGCAGCCCCTGGAGATTGGGACCACTGAGCAGCGTTGTTAAGTGGCGCATTGTTCCGCTGGCGTGTCCGATCGCTGGAGATTGGGAGTGATGGGCTCTATGGGAGAGTAGCTGTCAGTATCTTTAGGCTTCTTTAATCTATTCAGGTCTATTCATTTTTCTAAACAGTAGTCTTCTCCCCAGAATTGTCTGTTTTTTATTTAGACCAGGGATGGGAAAATCCCAGCTATCCAGCAGGTGCACCCCAAAAATCCCAATTATGGCTAACTTCTTGAAAGCTATTCTGTTGGCATTGGTTTTTCCTCAAGTGCCCTCTGGCTGCTGGGTTGGACACATCAGTTCCTGAATAGTACACAAATGTGTTCATCCTGGGTGTAAAAAGTGCAAGATGAAGTTCCCATTTAGAACTTTGAACTTTTTTGTTTTAAAGCTGAACTAAAAGCTATAAGGAAGTGGTACAAGTTTTTTTTTTTTTTTGTACTGGCAGCACAAAGAATGTCTTGCCCAAGGCAACATTATAGCCTCTGTACTTTCCTGATTTTGTTTCTTAGAAACTCTGCATCTTGGTTCTAATTGTAGCAGACTGCTTTGCAAAATCGGTAATAGGAACATGACTTTTTATTGAAAGGTAAAGTTCCCCTTTCCTGTAGCTTCCTGGTTGTCAAGCATACCAAGAGTAGTGTCCTTATATTTCATTAGTGCCTCTTCCTCATGAGTCTGACAGAGGACCCTTTTCACTGCCTGGTTCATTCTGCTCTCACCAACACGCTCTGTGGCAGTACATGGTGGAATAACACAGCACACTGGAATAACACAGCACACTGCACTTCATGAGCATTTTGGGCCTCCATAGAAATGTTTTTTCCACGTGCTGTCCGGAGCATTTTCTTACTATTTGCGCACACATGATAAAATATACATTTTTGGCTTGAAAAGAGCTTCAGACCCCCAAACAATGATATATGTTCAGAAAGCAGAGGCCCTGTAGAATAAAAAAAATGCTAGTTGCAATTTTTTATGTCGCGCGGTCTTTGCGCAAATGTTCATCAAATCAGTATTTTTAGGAAAAAATAAACGAAATTACAATTTAGTGCACAGAAACATAATCTAATACCAAATTTATTGGTAAAATATGAAAGACTGGGTCATGCCAGGTAAAAGGATACCAAACATGTCAAGCCTTAAAATTGCGTTGGCCCGTGAAGCCACATAAAAAGTCAATACACAAAATTTCCCATAGAGAACATTTTAAACATTTTTACCGCTCATCAGTTTAGTGCTAAAACTGATCAATGGCCTTGGAATTATTGCTCTCACTCCGACGTTCGCGGCGATATGTAACTGTAAAGTAGTCACTGCTCCAAGCTCGCTCCTGTGATGCACTACGATCTCAATACAAATCTTTACAACACACAGGGACCATAGGTAACAAAAGTAGCCACCCTCCAGAAGGAAGGAAGGTATCCTTGAGATAATTTTGAGATCATTCTAAATTTATTGACAGATGTATTTGTCCGATGTATTTGCAGTTGAGCTCCTTCTGCATTTGACCAGCTTTAAGCATGTTTCCCATTGTCTTGTAGGGGGAAGCCAAACCTACTTGAAGTGAATAAAATCCAGTCAACACAAGCCTGTCTTTATTGACCACTGTATCTAATCAGACTTAAGTCTTCCCCTCTTATCCTGTTAAAACACAGTTCTTACACTACACTTTTTCTTGTTATAAATGAAACCCAACGGAACCAAAAATATTCAGATAATCTAACAATTTCTGCTGATTACAGTACCTGTTGCCTTTTTTAATGTAAACTTATACAGATATTGCACAATATTTATTTATATTAGGAGACCGTTTCCATGTGTGTGCAGCTTTTCTCAGCCCAGTGTTTTCATTGCTCTAATTTGCTGACTACATTTCCTGAACTATTTCCTGTTACTGGCCATATTTGCATGCTGTGCTCCTGGCCATATTTGCATGCTGTGCTCCAGGTGGAATCTAGTGGTCTTCCCATCACCTAGTGCTTTATTGCTACAAATGCATAGGAAGAATTACCACCTTTTGTATCACTTCCCCCTCCCTTTTAGATTGTAAGCTTTCACGGTCAGGTCCTTCCTAACCATCTTGTCCTGAATTGTATTGCAACTGTACTGTCTTCTTTTTATATTGTAAAGGACTGTGCAAACTGTTGGAACTTTATAAATCCTGAATAATGGTAATCATTGATAAACCATTTTTTTTGTTTTGTAAAGATTACCTGTCGGGTGTTTTTTTGTCCTTTTTTTATTTGTTTGTTTTGGTTTGTCCTGCCTTGAAGGCACAACAGAAAAAAAGGTAAATCTCTCCCAAACTGTCACCGGAAAATGTGTCTTCATTGGTAGATTTTCATTGTATGCCTTTCCTGATCTTAGGGTACGTTAACACCATATGCAGTGCGTTCCGGCCCTATTCTAGCCGGAACGCACTGCCTCGCATTGCGGCCGCCTCACTTTTTTGCTGGGCTGGAGGGGGCGTGGCAGGCCATTGAAGTGAATGGCAGCGTAGCCATGCCCTCTGGCCGCAATCCAATCTCCCGTACGGGATCGCAAGGGACATTGTGCTTGCAGTGCGGTCCGGTGCAAGCAAAATAGTGCTTGCAGCATTTTGATTGCACCGGACCGCACTGCAGGCACAATGTGCCTTGCGATCCCGTGCGGGCGATCGCATTGCGGCCAGAGGGCGTTGCTACGGTGCCATTCACTTCAATGGCCTGTCAAGCACCCTCCAGCCCAGAAAAAAAAGTGAACCTGCCGCAATGCTGGGCATTGCGTTCCGGCCGAATCGGACCATAACGCACTGCAACTGGTGTGAACTAACCCTTAAAGTTTTGGATTTAGCTTAACTTTTCAGTTCCAGTGTCAGTGGTCATCAGGACATATAGAGAGGATGAATCTCAGACAGCCTGCAGATAAGAACCTGAAAGGAATCTTCTAGTTCTTTCATACTTTAGTCCTGGCTCACACCTAGGTGTTTTGAGCAGCTCGAAAAGCGCTTTTAACTGCCCAACGCAAGAAATCCCATGATTTCCAATGGCCCTGGTTCACACCTGAGCAGAAAAATGCTTGGCAGGAAAAGCCAGACGCCTGAAAAGATACAGGAGCTTCTTTGGGCAGTTAAAAGCGTTTTTCCTCCCCAAAGACTTCATTGGAAATGCCCAAAAACGTGCAGCAGAAGTATGTTGCACATTTTCGTGAGCGTTTTTGCACGTTTATACGCACGTTCTATTGCCCACAATGGTTTATGAGCTGCCAATCAAAACACGCGTCTTCATGTACGCACATCAAAACGCGCATACAAATGTGCACAACGCACATAAACGCACAAATAACCACATGCTCCTAACGTGCGTACATACGTGCAAAAACAGTGCTGCCCTGTGAACCAGAGCTAATCCAAAAACACAGCTTTGGATACACATTCATTCTTTAGCATCAGCAGCAATCAGTCATCAGCACAAGGACTACTTTAGAGAACGAATAGACTTGTGTTCTGAGCTGAGTAAATAAACTGCATTCTGTTGACCATTATTTCAGGCAGCAATATAACCTCCATTGTGTATTAGACAGGTGCACTATAATCTCACCACAAATGGTATTTAAATCCTCATTGACAATTTTTCTGTTGCACCCTGATTTCAGTAAGAGGGATTATAGAAGACTGTAAATCAATAGAGCAGTTGCCATAACTGTGCCAATTGTTGGCCTTGTGTAAGGAATACAGTCTGTGCTGAGAACAATAACAGGATGTGGGGACTAAGGTCCTACACAGATTTATTCTACAAGCACCAATCCAAAACTTGAGTGCTTGGCATTTGCAGAATTAACTCCTTCCATTTAGTTGTTTCTGTTTAATAATGAGCTCGTTATGGAGGCTCGGAGAGTCTGAGACTGTTAACTTTTTTCTGTAGAGAGCAAGTGCTGCTCTGCTGACCTCTAACGAGGAAGCATTCTGGGTGAATAGACTTGGTTTGGGCTTTGTGATGTGTTCTGGATGCCAGTGACTCAGATTCACACCCGCGGCATGTGACTGCCCTCATTCTAAATTAAGGGCTGAGAAGCTGTGAGTAGACGGCATGTTTGCTGTCTCACTCAGCTTTTCTGCATCCAAAAACCATGTCACTGAGTCACAGCTATTTTTAGTTCCTGGAAATCTTCAGAAAAGTCATGCCCCCGCATAATAAAATGACAGGCCAGTGCTATGGTTATATGGGGTCACTTTGCACTTTGCACAATTAGGAAATAAAATGCTTGCTTATAATGTTTGTAAATGCCAGGTGGAGGCTTGCGACTTTTCTGTGGCTTGGCAGCAGGCCCTTATTACCCCCGAATTGCTTGAAATAATCCATCATGTAAAGTATCCAAACCCAAAATAAAAATTGGCTTATATTGCAGTTTACCAGTCATGCAATGTGGTGCCTGCATTCGTTTTTCCATTTCAATATTTTTATTTAGTGCAATTTATAAAAAAAAAAAAAAGAATCAAAGAAGAAAAAAATACATAATAAAACAAATATGCAACATCAATGGGATGGACAATAAGGAGACAGAGTCTAAATACAATAAGCATCCAGCAGGATGACGCTAGAAGAGCACAGACTGCAATGTAACCAGTTACAATCATGTACTCGTTTTTTTTTTGGGTGCGGGTTTCTTTCCTTTTTTGGGTGGGGGTTTCTTTCCTTTTTTTTTTTCTTTGCTCACTTCCTGCGTATAACTACCTAGAAACTAGAAACACAAGCTCACCCCTGCCATGCATCCTTGTAATCAACATTTGGTGTATGGATGACCCTCTTCTGGAGTAGTAGTCTCAAAAAATGTAGAACCAACACTCGAAAATCAAACTTTATTCCACATGCATCTATACAAAAAAGCACTGACGCGTTTCTGCCTTGCTCGGCCTTAGTCATAGCTCCGCCTAAGGCAGAAACGCGTTAGCAGTGGGGGTTTTTAAATAGATGCATGTGGAATAAAGTTTCATATTCTTTGGAAGATTGTCAAGAGTTGGTTCTACGGTTTTTGAGACTATTACTCCTGCGAGTAACACTCTGTTCCTTCATGTTTACATTTTTCTTCTTGTATCTTTGGGGGGTAGCAATGGCTGTCATACAGTCAGGACTTCAAACATGTCTGCCTTTGTACACCTCCATCACATGGTAGATTGATGGGACTCATAGATTTAAAAAATAAGGAAGAGGTTTAAGTTAACAGGAGGTGACAAGGACTCTGTATTTGTGGAAAGATCAATTGGTATTTTCTGTACTTGCTAAAAATGCTTTTATGATTAAAAATGAAAACTAATGCAGTCACCACATCTACCAGTGAGATGAAGAGTGAGAGGCACTGTGATCTTTCAGTGTAAATGTCCTGTGGTTGCAATATGGCCTTATTTTGTGGGCTCGATTGCTTGGTAGTGGCTGCACTTCCATGCTGGCACTTTGATGCTTTGATTTTTTACCAATAAAACTCCTTTTGGATTCTTCATAGTTTGGTGGTGTCACCACATCTACCAGAACTGGTACACTGCAAAATGGTAGATTTTTGGTTTCGGTTATACGTTAATACTTCTGCTGTAACTTTTATGTAGGATCAGCCTTTGAGTTCTTGGCAGGAGATTAAATTATATCATTTTAGGCACAGGAGGAAATGGTTAAACCTGACAGGCTTTTCTTTACCACCTGTGTCTCATTTTGAGAGATGTCCTTTCACTTCCTCTAAGTACAACAGGAAGTGAGCGGAAACCTTCCCCAAAGCAAGGTAAATCCTTTATTAAAGTGACACTAAATCTTAAAAATACATTCAAGTACCTGATTTATTAACAAAAATGTATCTTATTTGTGTATCACTCGGCTGTAGATCCTCAAATCATCTCTGAATTGGTGCTGACAATGTCCTTCCTTCTGGAGGGTGACTACTTTTGTCCCCCATGCTCTCTGTTTGTACTGTAAAGTAGTCACCGCTCCAAGCTCACTCCTGTGATGGACTGCAATCTCAATACAAATGAGTAAACTAAATGTGAGATTGTAGTCCATCACAGGAGTGAGTTTGGAGCTTTACAACTCACACAGGGGTCAGCATGAGCATGGGGATCAGAGGTGATTTGAGGATCTACAGCCGAGTGATACACAAATAAGATACATTTTTGTTAATAGCTTAAATCTTAGAAATGCATCCAAGTACCTTAAAGGAGAACTATGGGGTCAGGGCTTTTCCCCATAGTTCTCCTAAGGTTAATGGGAGGACACAAACTAGCGTCCTCCCGTTACCCAAAGCTCAGTATACCGCAAGCTACAGCTCGTGGTATTCTGAGATCGCTGCAGCCGGGGTGGATCCCGACTTTACTGTCGATATTCCACCCAGCTGCGTGATTGACAGCTGGCTCTGCCCATCTAGAGGCAGAGCCAGCTGTACCCGTCCCTCCCCGTCCGTTCCACCAGTCAGCGCTGGAGGATCGGACAGGGGAGGAGGGGAATCCCTGCAGGGAGCCGTGAGTGACAGTCACGGCTCTCTGCCGGCACAGGATCGAGAAGTGAGCGAATGCCGGTATGTGTTCACACACTTCCCGATCTATTGAGCCGACATGTGACAGTTTTTAATTGTCACAGGTCGGCTAGAACTATGAGGCTGAGTGATTTCCACTCTCCTCATAGTTCTCCTTTTAACTCCTGAGTTTAGTGTTACTGTAAGCTGGCCATACACTGCTTTTGTTTTTTTTTGTTTTCTGGGTTTTTTTTGTCTTGTTTGAACTCTGACCTGAACGATAAAAAAAAATAAAAATATAACGGATCCCTTAATGCATGCTAAACAGCATGGGTGGACAGATCTTCTTCTGCTGAGTTTTTGTATTGACAGCGGCAGATGTGCTATGGTCAAAGTACCTGAACTGTGACATCAGCTGATTGGCTGCTGTCACTGTACCTCTAAAAGTTTTCCGACCGACTCCTTTTGATTTTCTCAAAGAATGCCAGATGGAAGGCAGCTTACAGGGTCACCCACTGAGCACATTTTGGCTGGTTTATTAAGCTATACGGCGGACAGATGCCATTACCATGGCACTATATTCAACAGCATAATCTGGGGGCGCTAGTGCCGTGCGAACATCATCAGAACTTTTAATTGAACTCCTTACTGAATATAGTTTTGGTGACCCCCGCTGACCACCAGGGATTCCCTCTCTTTGGAGGGATTTCCTCTCTCCTTGTTGTGGCTGTTGGACTGGAAGTGAAGGGAAAACTCTCAAATGGGACACAAATGGCAAACAAACAAAAAATATTACACGGGTTGTAATCCTCCCTTACTCTATCCAAAACAAAAAAAGTTTTGGATTCACACGGTGTATGTTTGGACAAAAAGATATTCAGCACATCCACTGTACCACAATACTGTGCATTGCAGTGGAAAAAAGTAGTGCATGGTTCTTGTAATATTTCTAAGTAGATCCCCAGCCAAAAGAACAAGATAAAAATGAATTGCCCGTTCAAACCTGCTTTTGCTGCAATATTCAATCCCCTTCAATGTGCTTCTCTGTGCCAAGGTCACTCTGAACCCATCCCAGCCTCTGACTGGACAGTAAAAGGAGAAGCAGCGCAGTGATGAGCTCCTCTCTTGCTCACTCTTTCTTGTCCTATCAGTATGCGTCTTAAAATACAATGCTATACAGGAGGGTTCGCAGGGCCCTGCTCGTGAGAGCTTATTTTTGTCTTCCCTGGTTGAGAAATAATACATATGTTGCCATAATTCGATCTCATTACTCCTTTCTACTCCATTTGCTTTTGCAACCGTACCCATTCATGTTCATGGGCAAGTCTTTTTTTCATTATATAATATTATTAATCATTTATGTAGCTGCTTCATGGTTCATAATATTGGACAACGCAAGGTCATCCAAGGATAGAAATGTTTGATAAAATACATGAAAGACTGGGAATAAGAATTCTATTTAGACAAGCTTATAGTCTTAGAGGGCAGGAATACAGTAATACCTTGGTTTACAAGTAACTTGGTTTGAGATTGTTTTGCAAGACAATCAAACATTTCTGAAAAAATTTGCCTTGATATACAAGCAATGTCTTGCAATAAGAGCAAATCTTTGCAGAAAACCACCACCCGAATAAGGCTGTAGCAGTGCGAGCGATGAGTCTGTTTAACGACAATGCATGTCACATTGGATAGATTCCTTGTTAAGGTTTCACGAAATGAAAAAGATTCCATTGAGTCAAGAGATAGCAGTGATTCTGTTAGTGATAGTGAAAGTCGTCCTACACAATAATCCTCCTCTCTCTTTGGTTTATTTTTCTTTATATTTTGTACAGTATTATATTACAGTACAGTATTTTAATCATTTTTATATGAATATTTTTGGGTTGTGGAACGAATCATCTGAATTTCCATTATTTCCTATGGGGAAATTCGCTTTGATATACAAGCGCTTTGGATTACAAGCATGCTTCCGGAACGAATTATGCTTGTAAACCAAGGTATTACTGTATTCTTCCCAGGATGCCGGCTTTCTGAACTCTGAAAACACATATGAGATCATCAGCTAAGAGCATTATACTGAAATTCTAAAGAAATGTCCTCTTTCTGCCGACAAGCTGTCAGCAGGAACACCGCAGAAGTGCTGTCCAGCCATTGTGTGCAGCTGCTACTTGTAGCAAGCATATGGTTTGTTTACCTATAGAAACTTGTGCCATATCCTATCCATTGATCAAGTTACAAATGATATACTCCACAGGACTCTAAGCTTTGTTTTCCAAGTGTGTGTGAGGCACCTACTTCCTACCATTAGTGTCGCAGTACCAGGAAGCTATATTTCCATTGTAAAGGGTCTGCTTCCTGGGAATATTATATTATTCATTTATTCAGACGCAGTTTGACAACCTCTTATTTATGGTTTTATAAAAATAAAAGGTGTGTCCTGACTCCTTACTTGCCCAACGCCCTAGTATTGGTTTCTTGTACTTTATATAAAGGAGAAGCGATGTAAAAGGGTAAAGGCTGGCACACATGGCTGGCACTGAAGTGGCTAGAGGCACTCTGGCTGGCAAAGGTGGTCGTGTGCAGACAAGAAGTGGCAGCTGGGGTTGTTCTGTCCCCTCACTCTCCCCTCACTCTATCATTTCCCAGTACTTTCTGGGATTTCAGAATCTCCATGTCTCTCTCCAAGCCCCTGGAAATAATTCAGCCACACTTCTGGTATGTGCCATAACTACTATAGGAGCAGTTGTGGCATGCTTCAATAGACTTGTGTGGAGGTGGTTACCAAGTGGACACGACATGCACTCGATTTTTAATCGTGCCAAAATACAACACTACGCTAGCACACACACGTATGCACTTTGCTGACCATTAATCTATTCCACATACGCGTTGATAGGCGGTAGGGAGGCTTTAAAGGCCCCTTCACACCACACAGCAGCTGGTGTGTGCATGTGCTCGGTGCAACGGTAATGCGCTGACCTTTTTTACAAGTGATATTTCATTAAGTTGTATGGGCACAGCGCAGAGTGATGTTGTACCACGTCGCACTGCGCTGAAAAAAAAGTATTGCAGTATTGCGTACCTTTTTTTTTACATTTATTTTTTAAGCTCTCACCACTGTTTTGTGGTGGTGTGAACTGAATCCATCTGGAATAAGGCATATTGCCCTGTCTTGCTCTGTGCCTGCGCTGGTTAGAAACGCCCAGCGCAGCCCCAATGCATTGGTAAAGGGTAAATCTGCTTTTCTGCCACCTGATTTTTTTTTTTTTTTTTTTGTCAAGAAAGAGGACGGTTACATGAACTGAGCTGCTTACAACTTAACATTCCTTAGATGTGAGCACTGTGTCAATTTCACACAATTTCAGTACAAAATACAATTCTGTATGGAATAAATAAATCCGTCAACGGATATGTGTTACTTAATTTCTGTTATCGACTTCCAGAAGAGAGAAGAAAGAAACATACATCGTAAAGTAGGAAAATCAAGTGTTGTAGAGGTTTCTTCATAGTGAGAAGGGAGGTAAGGAGGGACAAGAAATAGAGAGGAGAATAATGGGTATGGGGGGAGAGGAAAAAAAAAAAAAAAGAGGACAGGTATGATAGGGGGTCAAGGGTAGGGTTCCAGGGCCTTGATGTACTTGTGTGAACTAGGCCTTAAAGGGTTATTAAATCCTCACTTTTTTTGCATATATCTACTGCTAGCAAGCAGTAGATATATGCAAAAGTTTAAAAAAAAAAAAAAACACCTTTTGAAACAGGTTTAAACTTAACTGTCTCCGCCGCGGCCTCCCGACCGAACATCTGAAGAGCCTTGGGAGACCGCAAAGGATCTTGGGGCAGGCCCATGCGCAGTTCAGATGTTCGGCCGGGAGACGAGGAGAGACACAAGGGAAGTCTATGGAGCAGCGTGCATCCGCACAGACACCGTGGGACATGAGCGAAGAGGAGGACAGAGGAGTCAGCGCTGCATCAGAGACCCGCACCAGCGCTGGAGGGACAGCTGAAAAGGACAGGAAAGAAGAAGATCGAATCAAGAGACATCATTTAAGGTAAGTCCTGACACTAACATTGGGTGGGGGGGAAAAAAGCCTTTAAAGTCACTTTAAGAAGACTTTAATTATAGAAATGTTTTCCTGCCTGATCCTATCTACTCCTATTTTAGCCATGCATTTAGCAACTTGGCAGAAGTTCAGCTGTTAGGAAGGAGACCAGAGTAGGTGAAAATGTTTACATTATAAGCACAGAGTTCTGTGGTCACCTTTTTAATAAGTTACTTAACAGCATCAGCAAATGTACTGTGGAAAATCCAGAGCCCGATGTGAACAAAATTGTTCCTTTATTAACTCACCAGTAAAGAATGTATTGTTCTAAAATGAATTTGCACTTCTTAAATTGGGAGTAGATACACAAAATGAATGTCCCTGGTATTATTAAAGGTATATGTCAATCAAACCAGAACATTTTGCACTGAAACTAATTGAAGGGACTCAAACTATGAAGTAGATCTAATTTGATCCCTGACATTTATTGTGTGCAGCTGGCTGTCATCTTCCTTTTGACTTGCGCTATATCTTCTAAATAGCCCTGAATAACAGACTGGGAAACTGTAATCTAGTGTGTTCTGTGGTTCCAGGGTTACCCTCTTTCTTGGATGCCTATTCTGCTGGCTCAATTATACATTCTGGAGCATCACAGAGATGCAGCGCAGACAATGTAACGAGCGTTCACTCCCACAGAAGCTTTCAAAATCTGACTTGATTTGTATTAATGCCCTCCAGGCAGATATTGCCCCCCAGCATTAAACTGATGATGCTATTCAGAAAACAGAAAAGTGTTGCAGTGAAGTTTAAAGTGTATGTAATCCTGAACAATGAACTCCTATTTGCTCTCTTTTTGGTCTGTTAAACCATTGAAAGCGTTTTGTGCCTCCATCTGTTCAATGAGTGAAATGATGCATTCCAGAGCAGAAAAAATAGGGCATGCTTTCCACATGCTCTGGAACTAAACGCTCTGGTGTGAACTAGAGCCCAAAATACCATTGGAATACATTAGATGCAGTTTTGATGTGTTCTGTAACTGGTCTGCTCTGCATCTGCTCCGCACTTGGTGTGAACAAGCCCTCCAGAGATCTCAACTCTCCCGAACGTTCCTGGAGTCTCCCGCTATTAGATAGCGGCTCCCGGATGTCCGCATGTGAAACATTGTATCCCGGAAAGGTTTACTCTGCTCTATATACTGTAATTCTAGCAGAGTAAACCTTTCCGGGATACCTGGTGGCACGCACACTGCCTCTGCGTGCCAGCTCTGTGCATGGTACTCCTCCTCTACCGGGTTCTACCTCCGTCATATAGTGTCCAGCTATGCCATATGCCTATGGACAAAACTGGGAACTCACAATGTGCTGTCCGCAGTGTATCACGGCCACTGACGGCCATGAGCAGGGAGGTGGCAGCTGGGGCTCTATGAGAGGCTGACAAGAGGAATGGATGAAGATGGAAGCATAGAGATTCTGAAGATGGAAGCATAGAGATGCTGAGAGCTCATGGATGAAGATGGAAGCATAGAGATGCTGAAAGCTCACCACCACTGTCTGTGCCATTCCCTTATTCACTTTAGCATGTGTAAATAGCTGGGGGTGCAGGGTAGTAGTCAGTGAAGCCACCTCCCTGAAATTAGTTATTGCAGCTTGGGAAGTCTGTGAACTGTGCAAAATTCGAGCCATGGCTGGCTCTGCTGCCATCATGGCCTGGTGGCACGCACACTGCCTCTGCGTGCCAGCTCTGTGCATGGTACTCCTCCTCTCCTCTACCGGGTTCTACCTCCGTCATATAGTGTCCAGCTATGCCATATGCCTATGGACAATACTAGGAACTCACAACGTGCTGTCCGCAGTGTATCACGGCCACTGACGGCCATGATCAGGGAGGTGGCAGCTGGGGCTCTATGAGAGGCTGACAAGAGGAATGGATGAAGATGGAAGCATAGAGATTCTGAAGATGGAAGCATAGAGATGCTGAGAGCTCATGGATGAAGTGGAAGCATAGAGGTCATCACATGATGCTGGGAGTTCACCGCCACTGTCTGCGCCATTCCCCTGTTCACTTTAGCATGTGTAAATAGCTGGGGGTGCAGGGTAGTAGTCAGTGAAGCCACCTCCCTGAAATTAGTTATTGCAGCTTGGGAAGTCTGTGAACTGTCCAAAATTCGAGCCATGGCTGGCTCTGCTGGCACCTCTTTTGTTCAGCAAAAGTCAATTGACTTTTGTGGGAGAAGCCGGTTTTGAAATTTTTTGGCTGCAAAGTGCCTCTACCCGGGCAGAATACAAAAGCTGACAGTGGAGACCTCTCCATACACGCTGTTTAGCATAGAGGGGGGATTCTATGGAATTCTCTCAATCCGCCCATGGGGCCAAAAGGGAGAAATTCGAAGAGTGTATGGCCAGTGTAAGTCCCCTATACATGTTTGGATGATATAGTTTTCATGTTTGGATGAGGTTTTCCTTTAATACTGTCACTGATTGAGATCTTCTCTAAAGCTGCCCACACACCTTGCACTTTTTCCATCTGACCACAGAAAATCTGCAGATAATTGTAACAGATTGGCCCAGGTGGAGATTACTCCATCCACACAGTTAAGTGTAGATGGAGGAATCTGTTGCACTTTTTCCATCTCACCACAGAAAATCTGCAGATAAATTGTAAGGTGTGTGGGCAGCTTTACACATTACATAATCTGCTGCATTCATTCTCCATGGCTGCATTTGTGCTATGTACACACAATCGTCATGCCATGTTTCTCACCTAATCTTCTAAAACTCTTTTTAATGATAGGCTGGTATGTGCCAGAACAGGCAGCCATTTCCATTGACCTGAATGTAGTGAGTCATGGTAACAATGTGTAACTTCTTTTCTTACGTTCATCATTCCAGTCATCCTGACCTAGTTGCCTCATTTGTTATTTCATGCAGTAGCTATGGATTCACTCAATTGTTTTATCAGTCTTGTTTACTGGATTTACAGTGTCATTTGTATGGTTAGCTGGCCAACATGGATTTATAAAAGACACATGTCCAGGAAGGTAGGTAGTAAAGCTGGCCATACAGTAATGTTTTTTTCCCATGGGGCTGAACAAGAAAAAATCCTTGAGTAGCACCAGACTATGATATTCTTACAGAGGTGGATGTGCCTGTCAGAATACCTGAACAGTGACTGCAGCTAATTGGCTGGCTGAAGTCAGTGTTCGGCCGAGGACTTTAGGACCGGCTCATTTGACCAATATTGATTGAAAAAATGTACTTTTGTCAAGCGGAGAGGTGTAGACTGGACCACACACAGCTCGACATTTTAACCAGTATATGGCCAGACGGCTAGGATGTAGTTGTATAGATGTTTTTTTTCTGAAGCACTTGTCACTGTTCTACAGATGCCTAATATGTAAATATCAAATGCCAGGTACTTATACTTTTTCCATTCAAAAACACATGCTCATGTTTTTTAATGTTTAAATACAGAGATGGATTTATTTCTTTTATATCTGCCTGGAGTTCCCCTTTCATGGTGGTTCCTTCAAAAATTTCCTCCCCCCTCCTGTTCTTCCGAGTTATTCCCTGTATGGCCTTGTGTGAGGCTCATAAACATTGCTTCAAGAGATTCTGGGCTGCACACCTCTACTTCTGCGCATGAACTGCATCAGGTTATCAGTGTTCATCTCTATTGAGCATAAAACCTGAACAATCATTATCCATGCAGACACTGACTGACATTTCCCAGTCATGTGACCATAAAGCCAGAGCAATTATCGCACAATACAGAAGATTGTGCAGCTTATTAAAGTCTTTGATTACTATTAAATCTTACAGTAGAGGTTTAGTAAGGGTGATAGATTAACAAAAGATATGTTGGGGGTAGACAGATTAATATAGAGGAGCCAGTCAGTGCAATCCAGGAGCAGGCATGCGAAGGGGGTTCTTCACAGTAAGAGCGGTTAGGGTCTGGAACTGGATTGCAGCTAAGAGTGTGGAATTGTTCAAGAAACGTTTGGACGATTTCCTGAGAGACCGTAACATACAGGGGTACAAGCACTCCTAAGAATGAGATGAAACATGGACATATATATATATATATACACACATACACAGTGGGGCAAAAAAGTATTTAGTCAGCCACCAATTGTGCAAGTTCTCCCACTTAAAAAGATGAGAGAGGCCTGTAATTGGCATCATAGGTAGACCTCAACTATGAGAGACAAAATGAGAACACAAATTCAGTTAAATCCACCTGACGTTTGTAGGCAAATTAGCTATAATTTTGCGCTGAAGTTGCTAGAGGGCCAGACCATTATAAATAGGGAAGCAGGTTGTTTACCACAACAGTAGAAGTAATTTTTTTTCTGAAGATATGAGTTAACAACGCGATTTAACAGCCTTTAAACATGGGATGATTGTTGGCGCGAGTATCAGCAAAACAGCAGAATTCGTTAATATTCAAGAGGGCCTCATTGTTAAAGTGTTTAAAGACTGGACTGCCGAAAATCTGGGTCTGAACGTGCGAATTGTGGCCGTCAGCGACTAGTCAATGTTAGGGCAGAACGGAGAGTGGCAAGACTGGTACAAGACAACAGAAGACCAACAGTGCAGTGTCAGATTCCTCGCATCACCTTTCAACATCTCGTGGAGTCACGAGGCGGCCCAACTAAGTCATCTCGTGGCCCAACGAAGTACTGATGGGGTGGTCATATCTGGCCACTCAGTTCTAGCGTCCTCCCGTCACCCTAGGCTCCATATACCGCGAGCTGTAGCTCGCGGTATACTGAGACGCCGCAGTATACCGCGAGCTGCTGCTTGCGGTATACTGAGATGCCGCAGCTAAGGCGGATCTGCCTATCTGGAGGCAGAGCCAGCTGTACCCGCCCCTCCCCCGTCCGTTCCGCCAGTCAGCGCTGGCGGATCGGAGCGGGGAGGGGGGAATCCAGCCCCTCCCCCTGTCACGGCAGAGAGCCGTGACAGGATCGAGAGGTGAACGAACGCCGGGATGTGTTCGCCCACTTCCCGATCTACTGAGCCGACCTGCGACAGTCTCATTGTCACCGGTCGGCTAGAACTATGAGGTGAGTTAAAGGCACTCACCTCATAGTTCTCCTTTACTACCAACGTTTTACCTGTGATATGCCTGACAATGGATCTAGACTTGCACATTCATTTTATCCTTATTCCATTGGCTACCACCTTTAGTGATGGTGCCTGTAAAGGTGGTTAGGATTTGGTCTAAAACCTATAGAAGGCAGTGTTAAATCCTACTTGTATCCCTGTGTAACATCAATGGCCACATTTCTATTTTCTCTTGTGGTAGCAAATACATTTTCCTGTTTTTACCAGTTATTTCAGTTTTTACAGTCTGCTGAATGTCTATGAATTCTACTTACTTGTTTTTGTAATATCAGTGTTTACTTTTAAACTGTCAATATATGTATTCTGTTGTAAATGTTTCCTGTATCCTTTTTCATTTCCTCTTTTCAGATTCTGGGGTTGGCAAGCTGCTAGCAGGTAACATTGCTGTCTCAAGCCTTGAAGCTGTACCTGCTCCTGGTCAGCCAAACCTAGAAGCTGTGTAAGTCACATGTCCTTTATTTAAAAAAGGATCCCGTTTTTGTAACCTAAAATTTGTAGCAGTTACATCTTATTGTGTGATGGATGCTGATTAAAAGCGGTGACTACTTTACAACACACACAGTGACCACGGGGAACCAAAGTAGCCACTCTCCAGAAGGAAGGACAGTGTCGGCACCAATTCAGAGATGATTTGAGGATCTACAGCCGAGTGATACACAAATAAGATACATTTTGTTAATAGTTCAGGTACTTGAATGTATTTTTAAAATGTAACTCCTCAGTTTAGTGTCACTTTAAGCATTGCTGCTTTGTACTGCTGAGATTCTGGGTCCTAATACAGGCAGGACACACTATCACTGGGATTCATAAAAGCTGTTCATACACTGGTAGTTTTTTCGAATTACCTTTTTCATATGAAAAATCATTTTATAATGCAATCAGAGAATTGGCAAATGTTGTTTGAAATTCGTTTGACTTCAACATTCAACTGGAAATTAATAAAGCTTCCCTGTTAGAATTTTGTTCACTTGAGTAACTTTTCCCATTCAGCTCCTTTTTTTTTTTTTTTTGTCACCGTGGCCAAAATCAGTTGCCGATTTCATCCCCTTAACTATTAGAAAATTGAACAAATGTTCCATTAAACAAAGTTTTTCAAACAAACTGTACTGGTGTCTAAGCAGCTAAAGTGTGTCTTAGATAATCTTTAGAAATCTGTCTGGCAGTAGTGTGACATATGGTGGAAACTGCAAGAGATTTTTGTCAGTAAGGTAAGGTGTATATGAACATATTGCAAATCTGACAGAACTGTCCAAGCATCCCTTCTGCGCAGTGGCGGAGTTTTACAGGCAGAGCCGCTATTTCGTGACGGAGTAATGAAAACATTTTCTGTTTGTAGAATAGTCGCAAAGATGCGACACAATGTTTACACATGCAGCACAATAATTTGTAAGAGTTCTTCTTTACCTCCACTTTTCTTATCACTGATATGGAGGTATATCTTTATGAATTTGTCACCATACAATAAAAGTCTCACAACAAAACTAGTTGAAAATGTTGCAGGGTTTGCATGAATTTGGCACAAGGCTTCCAACTGCAGCCACGCTGGTGGGAATGTGTTGTAAATGCCTTACCGAATTGCCCCTAATATGTATGAACTTACTACATACATTCCTGTGGGCTTCCTTTATCCTCCCATGATTACACAACACTGTCAAACATATTTGTCAGGGGTTTGTGATCTAGTTAAAAAAAAAAATGACGAGTCAATTTTTTTTTTCACTGAGCAACATGATTGCATCCATCTTAATGCAGACTGATATATGGATTTCTAGTATGAGGCTGGGCAGTCTTGGACTGTAAGACAATTTGCTTCTGTTTAAAGGGTTCGTAAACCTAAAAAATGATCATACGGAACAGTGAATCCAAAATTCAGCCCGGCAGGTTTTTTTTAAAATATATTGCAACACCCTATATGTGAAAATTTGCCGCCTTTTTGTAAACTTTTTTTGGCTTGAACACGGGCAAAGTGCTGGGTGATGCCGTCATTTTGAACAAGATCTCTGCAATTAAAGCCAAACTCCCTGAAAATTCTGCTCAAAATGGCAACCAATCAGCTTATCTCTTCAGTTTGTTCAGTTAAGCTTTGAAAATGAAAGGTG
Source organism: Nanorana parkeri (assembly GCF_000935625.1). NCBI lineage: Eukaryota > Metazoa > Chordata > Amphibia > Anura > Dicroglossidae > Nanorana > Nanorana parkeri. The sequence continues at coordinate 537,557 of NW_017307415.1, read as the reverse complement.
AATGCTGATTGGTTACCATGCACAGCTGCTGCAGATTTTGTCTGCTCCAGTTTTGATGCATTTCCCCCATAGTACAAGGCATTATGTGATTGGGGGAAAGATGATGTCACATCTCAGCCTCCCTCCTCCTCCAGTCACAGAATACCTAATTTTTCCCCAGGCTTTGGCTTTAGATCTCTTTACTATTGAAATATTTAACTACTTGTTTCCCATTATTGCAAAGTTCTGCAATTGTGGGTGCTGCCAGCAAACTGTTAAATCTTTACTGTAACAGACTGAAATGCTTTAGAGCCCCTAGCCGTATCTCACGCTGTCAAGCAATGTAACTTTTTTTTGATAATGGCCACTTTTGCCGTGTATTAATTTTGATGAGTTGCATATTAGGTGGCTTTCAGCAACAGGTAAAGTCTTCGGTGTAGTTTGGCCTTTAAATGTTCTATTTGACAGGAGTGTATAAGTGGAATCATTGGAGGGTGGCCATTGTTTTTAGAATTTTGCAGAAACATTAGCTGCTAAGCAGAGACTGGTGCCAGTGTTGCATTGCCCTCTGCATATATTGTGAAATGTGTTGGTATACACATGTCAAAAGTTAAGTATAATAAAACTGAATTTCTCTGCTCATGATTAGGGAAGGGTGGAGCTGCCGCTCCAGGCCCGTCCTTGCAAATAGGCCCAGCCAACCGAGATTGCCTCGGTATTCGGGTTGGTGACCGGCTGCAATCAGGCAGTGGCGACCCTCTATTCAGGCATTTTAGAGGGCTGCTCACTCCTCACTAGGGCCCCGAGTGGCCCCAGAGAGCTGCTCCCTAATATGCCTTAATAGAGGGCCACAGCCCAGATAGCAAGCAATTGAGCTGCAAGTTTGAAAATGACTTGCTAAACTATTGCAGACTTGCCAAGCTTCACAATTTTGTTGCACAATTACAGCAAGTCTGCATTGCAAGTCTCCAGATCAACGTGCTTTGCAAAAGTGCTGTACACTTGCAGAGCTCTTGCTAAGACCTGCAGAACTCTTGCTGTAGACTTGCTACAAATTCAAAACGTGTCAACTAGAACTTGTGCTGCAAGTGTTCTGCACTAGGGATGAGCCGAACACCCCCGTGTTCGGTTCTAACTCGAACTTTCGAACATGGAAAAAGTTCTAATTCGAACATAGAACTCAATGCAAGTATATGGGGGTAGAACTCAGAAAATTAAATGACCCCATTTTGAAGCCTTATATGCAATGAATTGGCCATAACAGTGTATGGGGATCCGGGTCCCCTTTCACAGACTTTTCCCATTCAGCTCCTTATGATGTATAGAACCTGCTGAAGCAAAAATGACATTTATATACATTTTATTGATATTTATATAGAACTCTAATATATACAGAAGTCTGATATACAGAAGTCTGAGATTATATATATACAGAAGTCTGAGATATATATATATATATCTCAGACTTCTGTATATATATAATCTCAGACTTCTGTATATCAGACTTCTGTATATATTAGAGTTCTATATAAATATCAATAAAATGTATATAAATGTAATTTTTGCTTCAGCAGGTTCTACACACATATCTATTATAATTATCTATAACTCTCTATCAATCTGCTGTAACTAACTATACTAGAACCCTCTCTATCTCCTACAACACACTACATAGGGCCGCGGTGTCAGCAGCCTTATATAGTGTGCTGCAGGGACTTAGCTGTGAGACATGATTGGGCAGAGTCATTGTGACTTTGCCCAATCATGGCTCTATATTTGTACTGAGCCCTGATTGGCACAGTCTTGCACCTGACCTGCGGTCTGGTGCAAGACTGTAGCCAATTACCATTTCGGACGGCGCAGTGCATTGTGGGATGTCCCGCGGTTGAACTCACCGCGGACATCCCATAATGTTCGACGAACGCTAGAACATGCTATGTTCGAGTCGAACATGGGTTCGACTCGAACGTGCAGCCCATCTCTATTCTGCACGTCTACAACTTGCCAGGAATGTGTGCAGCAAGTTAACATGAATTACCATCTAACCCTGCCACAAGTTTGTGGCAAGTTATCTTTGCTATCTGGAAGGATGTGACTGGCCGCAATCAGGCAGTGGTGGCCCTCTAGTCAGGCATATTATATGCCGGACTAGAGTGCTGCCGCCGGAATGGAGAGCCACATCTTAGTGAGCCGCTACAGAGCCCACACTGACCGCCAAGAGCCTGCACTGGCCCCCTTTAGAGCCTGCACAGCCCTCCTGAGACACTGGAGACATCAGGCGCTGAACCCGGAGCAACACTGAGTATTTAGCTTCTTAGGATTCTGCATTGTTGTATAAAGTATTGCTGGGATTTTTAGCCCTCTATAGCCGGTGCCATTCTGCATTGCTTTATAATGTATTGCTCAGATTTGTAGTCCTCTATAGCTGGTGGTATTCTGCATTGCTGTATAATGTATTGCTGGGTTTTGTAGTCCTCTATAGTTGGCGGTATTTTGTATTGCTGAGATTTGTAGTCTCTCTACAACTTGGAGTCAGTGGCAGATCTACCAGGCTCACAGCTGCAGCCAGGCCCTGGCGCTCCACCACTGACTCTAAGGCCCCATTCACAATGAGCGCAATATCGCTCTCCAATGCATGGCAATGGGGCTCTGTTTGTCGCGGGTCGTGCGCCGCTACAACAGGACCCTTTCTGGAGCGGATTTCGGCGCGATTCTACTGCAATTCAATGCAACCATTTGCGCGATGTCGTGCGACAAACCGCGCGATATCGCGCAAAATGCAAATCGCACGATACGCTCAGTGTGAATGGGGCCTAAGCTGTAGAAAAATTACAAATCACAGCCGGACAGGAGGAAGAGGGCCCTGGTGACTGTCGACATTTCCATAAAAAGGCCCACCAAAATCTTCAGCACCAGGCCCGTGATGCTCTTAATCTGGCCCTGCTCATGATCCCACTTGCTCCTGTATACGTAAAGGCAGTTTATTGTTCATGGGCCTGAGCACGTTTGTGACCGCAGCAATTAATTTACCTAGTCCTAAAAAAAAGCTTTCATCCATACACTCATCCATCCATACATTCTATCATCCATCCATACATTCTATCATCCATCCATCCATACATTCATCCATCCATCCATCCAACCATCCATATGAATGGATTTAAAGAGGCTTGTTTCAGTATTTTTAGACTTTCTCTTAACACCCACCTGACGTACACTTTAGTATCTTTTAATCATTGCTGTAATTAGGTAGTTAGATAATGAAATGTCATTGTGCTCTGCAGAAGCACTTTGCAGCTATAAATAGACAGTACACAATAGTTAGGAAATGGGCAGTCACAAAGCCATATTATATATTTCATCTAATCATCATTTGGGCTGTGATTTGCTGCATTCTCCTGTAACCAATTAGCCTCGCTGACAAACTGTCTCCAAATTGAGAAATCAGTGCTGTTTGATGTTTGTGCTTTGATGCTGTAACAAAGGACCTGGATCTTGTGGTCTGAGTGGTTTCCCTGTCTCTGCTGGCTCTGTGTAGAAATGGAGAACTCGGCTGCCTTAAGAACGTCACAGCCATGTCTGGCACAGAGCCGGATTTGCAGAAGGAAATCTAGTTCAGCCTTTCCAATGTGATGTGTCGTACTTTACTACTTCCTTACAAAGGGAAGACCTCTGCCAGCATAGAGAAACAAAGGGCATCTGTTTCATTGTTATCTTGTCAGGAAATGTAAGATTCAAAGAGATGCTGATATCTGCTGAAGATTGCGTTCCAAGAAATCTGCACCTTTACTTGTAGTGCAACTGAAACCAAAACTTTTTATTTTTTTTTAGCTTTTGCATAGAGTGGAGAGGAAATAGAACCCCAGTCAGGTTATTGCGGTCTGTGTCCTAGTAAGGGAGATTCACCCTCTTTATTTGTCCTGGAGACCGGTATTAATTTTGGGTGACATCAGAATAGGAATAGATGAAAGTCTTCCTCTGGGGGCACTAGTTATGGGGATGAATATAAAAAAAATTCTGCGCTATGGAAGCTGTCTCAAAGTGATAAATATAAATATAAAAGATGAAAAGCTGCCGTGCTAATAATATATGTTTGATCTAACTAGTTATGGGGACCCTGCTGACCACCACTTTGGAGGGATTTCCTCTCACTTCCTATTGTGGATATCAGACAGGAAGCGAGAGGAAATCTCCCAAATGAGACACAAATGGTAAAATAGCTGACAGGGGTTATAACTAAGGATGCACCGATATATCGGCCGCTGAAACATATCGGACGAAAATGTCACTTTTGGCTAAATGCCGAAAGTGCAATTTTTCTGCCGATATAGCAACACATCCCTGCTCTCTTTCGTCCCCGCTGGGCGCTGCTCTTTGTCCCAGCGGGGAGGAGAGAAACTGCCACAGGCGGCTGAGCGCTGCGGGGGGAGAGTGCTGTGAGCGCCTGACGTCTCTCCTCCCACACCGATCAGCCTCCTGTCACAGATCGGCACAGCGGTGTGTGGGCGAAGATAGCCAGCACTGTGACAGGAGGCTGAGCTCTCCTCCCTGCACCGCTCCCTCAGCCTCCTGTGACAGCTGTCAGGATGGGGAGCGAGTACAAACACTCAGTGATAAGTGATCGCTGAGTGTTTGCAAATAATTGAGGACATAGTATGGTTACTGTGTCCCCAATTATGAATGAATGGGAAGTGATCTACATCACCTCCTGTTCATTCATGATTGTGGTTATAGTAAACATACTCTGTCCTCATGAATGAACAGGAACACTCGGTATAGAGGAATCCTTTTAATTTTATAAAGGATTCCTGTTCATTTATAACAAAGGCTGCAGAAAAAGAGATTGAAGACTTTGTGTCCTCAATCTTTTTCTATTTTAAAAGGGAAATATCAGTGGTCTATTTAGAACCCTAATATTTCCCCCCAAAGCCCCTAAAAGTAAAGTAAAAAATAAAAATATTTATTTAAAAATCAAATATTTTAAAAAGTTAGAAAAAATGTTTTTTCAGTTTTGGCCCGACATTTTTTTTTTTCCTTTTTCAGTTTTGTTTCGGTTTTGACATTTTCATTTCCGTGCACCTCTAGTTATAACATTCCCTTACTTTATCCAAAACTGAAAAAAGTGTTGGCTTCAGTTCTACTTTATTTCCCAGGCTTGATGCCTACTCTTAGCTTGAGCATACTCTCCTGCAGATACCCAATAAAAAAAACTGGACATTAGGGAAGAAAGTCTGTACAATGCAGGCTTAATATAGAGTAATACATGGCACAAAGTTGGACAATTCAAACTGAGTATGTAAACCTTTTATCAGAAGTTACCTGAAGACTGCATGTTAAGGCCTCTGATGTGATATGCAAATCTTCTTTAGTTTGCAACTGGTTCTGCTGCTTCCTCACCTCACTGACCAATAAGGAGGTTTGGAAGTTTCAAAGTAGAAAGAAAGCCAAAAACCTTCTTTCTTCATTTTGGATAGAGTAGGGAAAGGTTAAAAACAATCTGTGTACCACTGGGGAGATTCCCCTTTTGCTTCGTGTCCTGTGCACCCAACAGGAAGTGAGAGGAAATCTCCCCAAAATTAGGTAAGTTGTCCCTGGAACAAGTGTCCCCATTGGAAGATTTGTATTCTGGTGACAACCTCAAAGTGGGGGCTAAAAAATACAGTTGGCCTTAGATGAAGTTGACAGGTCCATGCTAGACCTCCAGATTTTTATATAACTTGAACAATCTACTGTGTGTCTCTGAATCTAATGGTCTTTTGACATGTTTGATCAACAAAGGTGACATCTGCTTATGCATTTGTTTCATGGCATGCTGAGCTTGAATTGTGTGTCAATATATAGTATATCAATTTTGACACACAGCAAGGCGAAGCTAAAAAGGAGCAATGCGACAGATCTAATGTAATTCTGCAGCTTATTCATACATTTCTTCCTCAGATGGTCTACAGGAGCACTGAAATAGAATAAAACCTGTTTCTGCAGTGAATGTGACATTCACCAAGGTTTTACTGGTGGTGAATCAGTCGCTCTATTTTAACACATTCTCCAGGAAGATTCACCTACAGTGAATGTCCTATATGTTATTTAATACTTCTTGGATCTGAGCTAAATCTAATGTGCCAATTACATACTGCTATATTACCGCGCTTTTACAGTAATGACAATAAGTGCCCAACCTGCATACCAGTAGAAAGGGACTAGAAGCCGAATGAGTAGACACTTTGTTTACACAGACTAACAGACCTGACAATTGATTTAGGGAAGGAAGCTATTTTTATAGTGATGAAGCTTTTGTCTTTGATTAAGCTTTGCATCTTTTGTCTTGCTTAAAAGGAAATAGTTGAGCACATATGATGGCTGAATTATGGGTCTGAAGATCTAGAAGCATTGACATTCACATCTGTGAAAAATAAATCAAGGCAACTGGACTTGCTGTCGTTTCTTGAAGAAATTTCGCTGGTCATCCAATTCGCTTTCTCAGCTTCCTGAATTGAGAAAGCTATTCAGATGAACAGCGAAACATCTTCAAAAAAAGACAGTTAGTCCATTTGCCTTGTTTTTTTTTTTTTTTACAGCTATACCTTGACCTGGATGAATGAGAACCTTCACAGACATATTGACATCCACATTTTTAAGTAAATCCACCATATGGATGCACTGTTACTGGTTATATCAGATGCAAAGAGCCAGTTACTGTACAGTGCTCCATATTTATATAGGACAGAGAAACGTTTGACACTTTCTTATCTTTACAAATATTGGTATATGGTCACTAATGGCTTGTTCCATAGCTGGCGCACCATCCGCTATGGAACAACCCACTGTTGTTCTAACTGTTCTGTTCTAACCCACTGTTTAGAACAAACCTTTACCATATTTAACTGGTTAAAAATCAGAGTTTATCCAACACACAGATTTTAGCTCAAAGTTTTGCTGGAGTCTTGTACCTCTTGGAAACTCTGACCATTACCCCAGCTTTGTCCACCTGTCAGCCATCTTTGGAGGTATTTTATATGGAAAATATAACCGCTCTTGATTATTAAACCTTTTTTGGCTTTATTATTATACAGGATTTATAGAGCGCCAACAGTTTGTGCAGCGCCTTACATTATAAATAAGACATTACAATACAATTCAAGACAAGGTGGTAAGGAGGGCCCTGTCTGTGAGGGCTTACAATCTAAAAGGGAGAGGCCAGTGATACATGAGGCGGTAGCTGTGCGGGGATGAATTGTTTGAGAATGTGATAGTTCAGTGGTTAGGTTGAGGTGGCATAGGCTTCACTGAAGAGATGAGTCTTTAGGGATCGCCTAAAGGTAGGCAGAGTGGGAGATAGACGGACAGGTTGGGGTAAAAAGTTCCAGAGGATGGGAGAGACTCTAGAGATGTCCTGGAGGCGAGTATGGGAGGAGTTGACGAGGGGGCTGTAAAGCAGGAGGTCTTGGGATGAGCGGAGTGGACGGTTAGGGTGATATTTCGAGACAAGGTATGAGATATAGCCCGGGGCAGAGTTGTGGATGGCTTTGTAAGTGATTCTTAATATTTTTTATTTTATCCTTTTGGGCGAGTGGAAGCCAGTGTAGGGATTGGCAGATGATGGTTGCAGACACTGAGCGGTTGGTCAGGTGGAGTCTAGCTTTAGTTCTCTTTTATGTCACAGAAGGACATTTTACTAATTGCGGTTTCTACAAGGTTACTTTTTTTTCAACTTTGAGAGTGTACAAACTTTACACTCCGTTTAGTGTAAACGAAGCACATACAATAGAATTGGTTTCTGTGTGCTCCCTTGATGACCTGCTTTTTTTCTTGTGCAGAAGAGAAAGTGTATGACAGGGAACACATTTATATATCTCAATAGTGCCCTGTTCATGTAGTTCAGTGGAGCAAACTACAGTTTTTCAGCTAGGGGTCGGGAGAATACAGGTATCGTAGAGGGGGAATAGGTGAGAGAGAAGGATGGCATAAAAGGAAGGGGCTAGGGGAAGGTAAGAGATGATGGGTAGGGTGAGGGGGCAAATGAGAGGGGTGAACTACATCCATACTGGGCACCCTAGGAGGTAAAAAAGTGTGCCCACAGTGAGTACCCCATCAGTATCCTGGGAGTGTCCTATACATTTACCCAACATCTTAGGGCCCCAGAAATTGTAAGAGTAAAGATGGTTTTCGAGTGAGTGGTTGTGATGAAGTCTATGTGAAAACTCGCAGGGGGGCAGGACATCTTTCAGCACTGCGGTTTCCCAAAGACCATTATTTGGTTCAATTTTATGTTTAACTTCTTCAAAGAGGAGTGGAGGAGATTTCATGCTCTCACTATCACCCTCACCACCCTCTGTTTGGTAATATGTATAATAAATGTGCCTGGTATGTCAGCCACCTCTCTGCCTGGCATAAACCCCACCTGGTTCTTAGAGATAAATGAGGAGGGTATTTTTTGTAATCATGCCCCAGCAGTTGTTCAAAACAAAAGCAGCTCTGGCTTCAATACTGTCCAGTGCTGTCCCCTCCCAGGTTGAATGACGCCCAGCTGGAAGTCCTATCCCTGCTTTCCTGTGAAAGCAGAGCATCCTGGACTTGCCCCCTAAAGTGGTGCCCTAAACTCACATACAATGATGCAGAGAGCAGCTTTGCCTTCATCTTGTAGGCAACCACCTCTGCATCATTGTGAACTGCCCACTGCAGGAGAAGATCTAAAAAGCACCGTGTGTTGCGTGACTGGCTGAAGATATCTGGGAGGGGGCGTTCTGCTTTAAATTTTCCAATGTACATTTCTCCCACATGTTGGTTGGGCATGCTGCTCAATGGTGCAGTATTTCTACTGATTTGCATTCTCTAGTTTAGCACTGAATTATTCTCACAAATCATAATATAATCTCTCACATACCAACAATAAATTAAGATTGCTAGCCTAAAAGTGATTATATATTTTATATTACCTAATTTGTGAAATAGTCCGCTGTCGATCCTCAAATCATCTAATTTATCATTCCTGCCAACACCGCCCTTCCTTCTGGAGGGGGGCTACTTTTGTTCCCCTTGGTCCCTGTCTATGTTGTAAAGTAGTCAACGCTCCAAGCTCGCTCCTGTGATGGACTACAATTTCATGTTTAGTAAGCAAATTTGTATTGAGATTGTAGTCCATCACAGGAGTGAGCTTGAAGCAGTGACTACTTTACAACATACACAGGGACCATGCGGAACAAAAGTAGCCCCCCTCCGGAAGGAAGGACAGTGTCATCACCAGTTCAGACATGATTTGAGGATCTACGCTGTGTGATACACAAATAAGATAAATTTTTTGAAATAGTTAAGGTACTTGAATGTTTTTTAAAGATTTCATTCCTGAGTTTAGTGTCGCTTTTAAAATGTGAGGGATGGAGGTGGGTGGTTTTAAGGCTCCAGAATAAAACATGGGTGGTGGGTAGATTAGGTGTATATTTTTCAGAGCTTCATTTGTATTTCAGGTACATGATTAAGTGTTTCCTGATATGTTTGGTCCTTTCACTTTGTTTTTTAATCAGGTACTTCCTCCTGTAAAACCACCTGAATCCACTGATCTAGCTCATACAGTCTACTTCATTGTATTGCACCTTTTTGTAGCAAATACTCAATCATGTTTTTATTTTTTGGTAGATGAACATTAATAATTCATTGGATGAGGTAATAATTCTGCAATCTTCCTGAGCCCCACGGCAGATTTCTCAGGCATGCCCTTTAACTGGGCCTAGTTAGGAAAAGGTTATAAGAAAGATGAATTAGTATCTGCAGCTGTCTCCTTCCAGAGGCTTGATACGAATCCTCACACTTGGCTATCTCCGTGCAGTCTGGGAGTTATGTAACAGGCATCAGGTACTGCAAGTGCCTGTCTGCGTGGGTAGGAGGGCACTGTGCTCACGCAGAACTAGAACCAGTGAGGTGAGTCACTCAGGGCGAACTGTTCTGGATGGCAATCTGCATATGGGTGTAATAAACTGCGCTTCTTCAACATGTTTCCACCGAGACGAATGAGTGAGACTACAGCAATGGTCGTCACCTGCACGGAGAAGAATGGATTGTAAGGTGATTTCCTGACACCCAGATTATCAGAGTTGTAGAATCTTGGCATATGTCAGTGTCCTCTCCTCTGAGCTCCAGCAAGATTTAATGATGGAGGAAAGATATATATATATATAATCAGGGTAGACCTAGATTCCGACGTGCCAGCTAAGGGAGTTTGATGTGCTTTCCTAATGAGTTGTGTGTCTCATGCTCCATATTGCAATGTCTATTTTTTCCCCCGTACAGCCTCGTCGCCTCTGTCATCTCTTCTCCGACTTGCATATTCTTTCACTGCCCACTCTAATTGTGCGAGCTCTCCCTTTATGGCGCATTGGCTGGGGCCCAGATTCACTCCTCATCTCCGGGACAATGCCAGCTTTGTTCATCAGACATGATGTTGTTTGTTTGTTGTACACAATTAAGGGAAGTGATATTATTAGTGTTGCCTCATGACTGCGTGACGTGTTAACCCCTTTCACACTGGGGCAAGCGGCAGTTCAAACAAAAGGTCAGCGATTCTTTCGAAATTGCATTATCTGTATAATGCTGAATTGTTTAGTTGTGTGTAAGTGATACTGTAGCGTAACATTTTATTTCATTGAAATGTAAATACAACAAACACTTTCTTTGCTGGAGTTTGGCATAATTTTTTTTTTTGGAGCATAGAGGTTACCCAGGTAGCCAATGCTTCTTAAAAATGATAGCCGGCACCAACTTTTTCTAGTTTTCAATGGAGCTGCCTTCTAAAAAAAAAAAAAGTCCTGCTGGCTCCTAGACTGGACAGACTGGCCGCTGAATTCCATATTCATTTGTCTATCCCTGTCTTATACCATTGTACAGGATTTTTATTCTGATTACATTGCGATTGTAGGTTTTGGTTGGGACACTTGACATCCTGTGTGTTTATGACTAGGGTTGCCACCCTTCCAGGATTCACCTGGACAGTCCAGGTTTTGAATCCTGTGTCCGGGTTTCATGCCAGCAAAAACCCAGACATAAGATGTCAGGCAGACAGGGGCAACCAAAATAAAGATAGGGGCTACTGGCCCCCCACTGAAAATAGTCTCAACTGTGATATTTACAGATGAATGGGCGGCGCTATTTACATATGGATAAGCCATGACCCATTCTCCCCCAAAAAATGTCCGTGCATCGCTAGAGTGTTCGGGTTTTGCTTGAAGTAGAGGTGGCAACCCTAGTTATGACCTTTGGCTACTATTATAAAGTTTCAGTGTATTGTGCCGTGTACGAGAATGTATGTTTTATAGCATTCTTGTTGACTTTTATGGCCACCAGAACATATATAACGAACTTGGTGCACAGTTATTCACTTTAAAGAACTCCGGGCAGAATAAAAGTTAACCTTTGCAGTAGACCAACTCACACCCTGCAAGGCTTACGTGCTCCTTTTGGCTTTTACTCATCCAAATTTCTGTCCCACCTGGCTGGTAGACCAGTTTCTGCAGCCTCTCTCTCCCTTCACGCCGGCAATCTAAGGACCCATGAGTCATTGCATCGAATACACTGTATTAGACTTGAGGACACCAAGGGGGAGAGATGCTATGGGTAAAGGTCTAGCAGCCAGACGAGACTGAGGTTCATGCGAGTAGCCCCACTGCAAGGGTTAAGTTTTATTCCGCCCAGTGTTTTTTAAGGTTATTGCAAAGGACAAGGGACACTCTGCATCTGGAATTAGAGGTTTAAAAGAGAACTATGGGGTCAGGGCTTTTCCCCATAGTTCTCCTTAGGGTAACGGGAGGACACAAACTAGTGTCCTCCCGTCACCCTAAGCTACAGCTCGCGGTATACTGAAACGCGGCAGCTGGAGCGGATCCCGACATTGATGTCGAGATCCGCCCAGCTGCGTGAGTGACAGCTGGCTCTGCCTATCTAGAGCAGAGCCAGCTGTACCCGCCCCCTCCCCCGTCCGTTCCGCCATTCAGCGCTGGTGGATCGGAGCGGGGAAGGGGGGAATCCATCCCCTACCCTGTCACAGACCTACCCGGATCAGAGCTCCGGGTTTGAGGCGTGCCGTCTGTTCATGACGTCACGGCCGACTCCTCCCCTTGGTTGCAGCTCCTCCTCAAAAACACAGCTGAGCCACTCACTCGGTGTTCTATCGTTCTGGAACGTCGAGCGAGTGGCTCTGAGGACAGAGCAAGAGACAGTGTGTTACAGGCTGAACTGGAGAGTGAGACTCATTGCTGCACACCAGGACCTGCCATTGGACCAACACTGAGGTTGCATCGATCACCCCAAGTACCATCCACATTGCCTCATACCTTCAAGCAAACCGCAAGTAACTGGGAAACTTCCCACCTGTTATTTCCACTCAAATACCTGGTTGTGCTGTATTGGGAACTCAGGCTTGGCTTAACAAGTAATCAACCACCTGTTGAAACTACTTCACCTTTACTTATGCTGAATTGTTGAACTGTGATCAGAGATAACCATTGACAACTCATCTGTTTGTTGCACCCCCAAACATAACCGCATTGCTCACTTGATGAACTGAGATTAGCAAGATACCAACTGCTCATAGCAGTCCGCCTTCATATGCAGATCTGCTCCAACCTATTTGTTGCCACTTCCTCATCCTCCCACCTGTTACATCCACTTCCATTTACATCTTCGGTGCTCTCTTGACTACTGAGTCAGTAGCAATCCTGTTGTCCTAGCAGTCCGCCAGCATATGCGGATCTACTTCAACCTATTGCCTGCCACTTCCTCAAACTTACTTCCTTAGTACTACCGTTATTAGCGTAGTGTATTACATCAAACCAACACACATAGGTCGGGGTACATGATGTTAAGCGGTTCCCCTTGGTACTGAGTGCATTGGGGAACCAAACCCTCAATCCTATTTATCAATCTCCGCAGCTGAGATCCATACTAACCCAAACCTTGCTAGACTGTGACATACCCTGTCACGGCAGAGAGCCGTGACAGGTTCGAGAAGTGAGCGAACACCGGTATGTGTTCGCTCACCTCCCGATCTACTGAGCCGACGTGTGACAGTCTCATTGTCACAGGTCGGCTTTAATCTCTTCATACAGAAAAAAGGCTTCTCTACAGTAAGAGGTGTGAAAATGTGGAATAGGCTTCCTTCCGGAACTAGTTCTAGCCAACTCCGTTAATTGTTTGAAAAACCCCCAAAAACTGGATGCGTTCCTAAATGCACAGAACTGGATATTAATGTTTATTTAGGAATAACAGAAGATTGTTGATCCAGGAAATATCCGATCGCCTTAGGGAATCGGGAAGGATTTTTGTTTAACCTGAGGGAGTATTCATTTTTTTTTCTATTGCTTGAACCCAATGGACTTTGTCTTTTTTTTTCAAAGTAACTGGTTAAAAGGCCACTCCACCCCCCACCAAGAGATTAATTTGCCTTGGTGAAAGGAAAGATCTTTCTGCCTGTGGTCCTTGTTCTTCCCTGTCCATGATAGTCTCGCTTTTCTTGCTGCAAGATGCAAGTGCTGCATAGCCTTAAAATGACTGGTACACCTGGTGTCTCAGTCCCCAAAAGATCAGGAAGCAGAAGGTTATTTCCAGCTTCTGGATTCACCCCACACTGCAATATCTGGTGTCAATGGACTGGCCCAGTAATCTATGCAGTGTTCTGGAGCATTTCTATTTGTTAATTTATAATTCTTTCCAAGCATAAGCAATTGATTAGTGTTTTTATCTTAAAGCGGACCTTTACCCATGTCTTTAAAATAGCAGCAAACACACCTTTTTAGAAATATGTAGTAATGACAATCTACAAACACATACTTCTAGATCATTGCGGCTTTGTATTCTTTTGCATACTTTTTTTCTTTTCTTCCCCAGTCTTCTGGCAGTGACCCTGTTTACCAAGGGCAGATTTCTAGCTCTCCCTTTACTTCCTGGAACTCTGGCACATATGGCTAGGACATGTGACCATGCACATCACCTCAGGGGAGAAAAATGCCTTTCCCTGAGATCTCATGAGATTACAGATGAGATTTCCCAGCAATGGTCTGCTGATAAGGCAATCCCAGTGTGCATTGCTTTGCCAAACTGAAGTCATTTTGCCCTTCCAAAGCAGGAAGTGAATGCTCTGCAATTCTCTGCTGAAGTAATCTTCCCAGGATGCAATGCTTTGGCACATTACATCATTTGTGCCAGGACTGGGCCAGGAAGTAGATGAACTCTATTTGTAAGTAAATGAAAAACAAGTTTGTTTAACTAATGAACACCAAGATGATTTTATATTAGCATGCCGATGTGATTTTTAGTGAAAGGGGGTAAAGGTCCACTTTAAGCTATTCTCGGTATCTCACCCACCTCTGTATAGTGCGCTCTCGCCGCCAGCACCACGACACAGAGCAGTTGCTGCCTTGCCTAGGGCAGCAGCAAAGTTAAATACACCGCTGGGTATCCGCATAAGCCTGCTTTACACTGAATGATCAGACTGGAGTATTTGTATGCTAAAATGTTGGGGTGTTACTGGCTCTAGCATTTTGGAAAGTTATTTCCAGTGACCTCTTTTGCTGATTTTTTTTCTCCTAAAAATTCAGTCCTAATGCACAAATACATGAACTGGTCAGCCGCTTGCCTGTCTTCAGTTGGCTAGAGAAGTCAGATGAGGACCCTTCTGGTTCTAGGGTGTGCCAGCCATTAAAAGAAACAATTAATGTATGTAATATGCCAACAGTGACAAGGCGGAGGGCATTCTGTTCAAAGTATTTATACAGAGCTTTTATTACAACACTGAGGCTGGTTACGTGACTAGTAAGAGGCGCTCCCACTCAGCATTTAGGATGTGATAGGAATCTCTTATCAGTTTCAGCAGAACTGAAGCAGGTAGGACTCTGCAATGAAATTTGATTAAACTCTGTCAATGTAAATAATTGACCTGACGAGGATTTTCTTTTTTTCCTCTACAAAAGGGGATGTATATTTGATACGTGCCTATAAACAATAGATGCCAGTGATCCACCCAGCCATCGAGTTGTCTTTGTTAAAAAGATCATTGTGCTAATATGCACATTTCTCTCTTGAGGCATATGTCCAGGCAAAGAAAATGCAGCAGGTATCTGCGATGCGTGCACATTTCTCTGTTTTATCTCTTGGGTCTCATGCACACCATGTACCAAAACGTTGATGTCCGGTGTGTTTGGAGCTAATTTCTAAATGCCCCTGGACTCCGGTAACAATTTTCTATGACTGAATGCACACCTAGGCGTCTAAGTGTGTCTAGGTGCCTTCTGTCTAGGTCAGTTTACCCAAAATAGACATTTCTGCATTCTGGGTCTGACTAGCCCAGTTCTATGGTGCTAAACATGTGTAAACATATATAAATGGGACTAAGCCCAGCACAGAAAGTGATTGGGGAAGCATAAAGTTGTTTATACTTACCAGATCATTTCTGTTGTGCTTAAACACAGCGTGCTAGTGTGCATGAGGCCTTAGAAGGCCCTGCAAGCACAGAAAAATATCCTGTGATCTGCCAGAAATGCACTCCGCTCCCAAGTCCTGTTGTGGGCTGATACACAGCTTTTCATGGACTTGGAGTGGTGTCAGCCTTGTCCAGTGTCGTTTGCTAAACTACTCAACCTCTCCCACTCTTGTGGCAATCCACAAACACATACTTCTAGATAATTGCCAGCTTTCTATATCTTATTTCTCTTCTTTCCCAGTCTTCTGACAGTGGCCATGTTAACTAAGGACAGGTTACTAGATCTCCCTTTACTTCCTGGAACACTGGCACATGTGACTAGACATGTGACTAAGCACATTATCTCAGGGGAGCAAAATTGCATTTCCCTGAGATCTCATGAGATTTCCCAGCAATGCTCTGCTGATGTATCCTTCCCAGGATGCAACGCTTTGGCACATTACATCATTTGTGCCAAAAGTGGACCAGGAAGTAGATAAATTCTATTTGTAAGTAAATAAACATGTTTGTTTAACTAATGAATGTAAGATGATTTTATATCACCATGCAGAGCTGCATGCTGGTGTTATTTTTAGTGAAAGGGGGTAAAGGTCCACTTTTATTTGTCAACAAGAACCTGTACAACAGGCTTCTTTGTCAGGAGTTTTCAGCATCACATTACAAAGTTTTGTCTCTTTAAAAATGTTCAGCCTCCTGGTTTATAGTTTGTCCGTACAGACCTTCAGTGTTCCTCCGCATAGACTACTCCGATTTGGCCTTCTTGCTATGGAGTTGCCCAGCTTGGGCTGTTGAAGTTCCCTGCCTGTTCAAACACCTTCTCTCTCAGACAACAACCCAGTCTGGGTACAGACAAACGCTCTGTGTGCTCCATCGCAGCCTGAGGGTCTCCAGGGGAGATCGGAGCCCTGACCAGACAGAGAGAGAATACTTGTCTCTTATAAATATACACCGATACATTAGATTGAAATTGTTTAAATTAACCCAAAACCATAAAAAGTAGAGTTGGGCTTCAAAGTGGACCTTTTACACTCAAAAATCAAATTCTACTAATGAGTCCCTCCTATGTATGATGATTAATAATAACATAGAGATGTCAGGTGTAAAATGCTGTGATTATGAAATACTTACACTTGCAGAGCATTCACTTCCTGCTATGAAAGGGCAAAATGACTTCAGTTTGGCAAAGCAATGCACACTGGGATTGTCTTGTCATCTGCAGAGCATTGCTGTGAAATCGCATCTGTAATCTCACGAGATCTCAGGGAAAGGCATTTTCCTCCCCTGAGATGTGTATGGTCACATGTCCTAGTCACATGTGCCAGAAATCCAGGAAGTAATAGGAGAGCTAGTAATCTGTCCTTAGTAAACATGGCCACTGTCCTAAGACTGGAGAAGAAACGAGAAATAGTGTATGCAAAGAATACAAAGCTGGCAATTATCTGTAAGTATGTGTTTGTAGATTGTCATTACTAAAAATGTCTAAAGGTGTCTTTGTTGCTATTTTAAAGATGTGGGTATAGGTTCACTTTAAGGGCCGTTCACACCATATGCGTTCAAGCTGTGCTGGTTTTTACCAGCACATACAGAATGCAAAACAAGGCAATTTGCCTTGTCATGAGTGGGCACAGTGCACACTACTGCGTTCCGGTGGTTGTGCTTAAAAAAAAAAAAGTACGCCATGCAGTTTTTTTGTTTTTTTTTTAGCACACCACATTTCAATAAAGTTCTTACAAAAAAAGAAACGATGCAATGTGACTCGACGCATGGCTGCTGGTGTGTAATGTCCATTGATCCGTTCAACTTGTAGTGTTATGAGATTGTATGAAACAAGCAAGAGTTATGCCATAGCCATCAAGGTCATCTCAAATAGTTCCAGAGACTTAGTCCAGTGTAGGAGCCAGAAGGTTCTGTAAAGCAACTTACCTGGCTCTTGGGATTTCTCCAGGCCGTGGTTTACTGTAATGTTTGTATACAGTGAAAACCTTCACATTAAAGCAATTTACTGAAAAACAGATTTAGTTTTTAGTCATTTGGTGGTAGAGTAATGTCATATTTTGCAGCCACTGGAGTGTTGGGCTTTGCAAAGTGTAAGGTTTTTTTTTTTAAACATTCCCTGTGATTTTAGTTACCATGGATATCTGCGTAATATGTAGGAAGAGGATGGCACCACACTGTACATCTAATAAGAAGAGAGAGAATGCTGCTGTGTGTTAGTACTTAATCTCCATAAGACTTTTATTTTTGGACGTAGTGCTCCAAATGATGACCTGAGCATGTTTTCTGTTCCTCTAGGGCAATGTTTCACAGGTAGTACCTCCTGCTGCAAGATGCCTCCCGCTGTGTTGGATCCCATGGACATCTGGGCGGCCGATACACATCTCCCTTCAGATGTCACTGTGGACATCCTACTCCCCACTGGAATCTATGTGCAGATGGTGGTACCTCGGGATGCATCCATATCGCAGATTAAACACGTGAGTTACATGCAAGTAGCACATTTAAACAAACCTGTAATTTTCATGAATTCTATTTAAAAGTTGGAAAGATTGCCTGAAGGTAAATGTAAGATATTTTTTACATTTTGTACTTCCTTGCTGTGCTATATTTCATGGTCACTTTCTGTACAGAATAATGGAGTCTGCCCGCAGTGGCTAACCAGACAATACTGTATATTGCTTTCACTGAAAATGTGATTACAGCCCTGTCCATAGGCAGTCACTGCATTGTGCTACTAAGGAGACAGTACAACATGAATATGTAATGAGATAATATTGCCCCCACTTGTACAAATAGTGTTTACAACTTTTAGAAGATGCAGAGTTCTGTAAACATATACACATACACATGCTGATGACGTTACATAAATGTAGAATGCCCCTTAAGTGACCTTTTTCCATTTTTTCATGGTAGCTGGTGCTCTCTACACCCTTCGATCCAGTATCCTATATGGATACAAAGGAATGAGAATTGGAAGAGGCATAAGTCCACCTGATAAACATTTCATGTTATTATCCAGTTATGATAACTGTAGTGATGTGTACATCTTATATGTGTCAAGCAAAACAAATGGCAACCGCACTCATCAATTTGTTACCAGCTTTACAGCAAGGTGCACATGGAAGGGCTTTAAACAGTAACAGCAAACATTTTCCCAGCACACTCACCAGCCAGCATGCAAAAAAACTTGTCTCACCGCAAAGGTTAAAAACAGAGGTTTAGATACACGTCTTCTGCAGAAAATGTGAAAGCCGCACCAAGGCACCTCTATGTAGTGCGGTCCTAACTTTAAACTATGAGAGTCTCCATCTTGGAGCACATGTGGCAAAAGATAAAATATGTGTGTCCCTAGCTGTACCGTAGTCCAGTAAAGAAATGGGCAGTCTATACACCAATACAGGGTTCTTTTGGTGATTTTGTGTTTCCTATTTTCTTTATCCAGCGGTCATCTGTCTCCAATGATATGTTGTTTTGTATGTTTTCAGCTTGCATGGAAACATGCACAACGTTACCCCCTCTTCCATTTGCTCCTGGAGATTGACTCCTACATGTTCCAGTGTGTCAATCAGACGGCTGTTCATGAGGAACTGGAGGATGAGACCCGACGACTCTGTGATGTTCGACCTTTTCTGCCAGTGCTGAAACTGGTGTCAAGAAGCTGTAACCCTGCAGAGAAGCTAGATTCCAAAATAGGGGTCTTAATAGGAAAAGGTAATGAGCTGACACTGTTCTATTTCTCTATATTATATGTACCTTCTCCCTTAATACAGAAAATAAAGGACTTTACCATGACCAAAGGTGTAAATAGAGAGTATGAGTATAGTTGGTACCGTTTTAAAGTTCATTGTCCGCTCCTCCTTACTCAGAAGTACCATTTTTGCAATTGGTTCCAGCTGGTGAATCAGGTGGGGGGGAGAGAATGTCAGGTTGGATAGTATGAGCAGTCGAGGGGGCAGATTATTTAAGTGGCTTATGTTCTTCTGAATGGATAAAGTACATGTTAGCTTAGTTCAGCCACATGTCCGAAATGTCTAAGGATGTAAGCCAGCTTTCTAAGGCAGGTGAGGTCATGGTCAGAAACAAATGACCATGGTCCCTTATTTAATGTTTGAGCACATATCACACATCTTTAGGATTAGACTGGATCGTGTTACATTATTACTGCCTCTATTTTTAGATATAGTCTATAAATACATCAGTAAAGTTACATTTCCACAGTGTTAAGCTTTTGGTTTATAGACATATCTGCTAAGTTTCTCCTCCCATATGAAATAGCACTGTTGTATAACTCATGCTTTTTCATTCTCAAAGTTCATTCGCTCCGTAGATAATTAAAATTCATGGTGAACACTGAATAGAGATGAATAATGATGTGCTGATGTTAACATTTATGCAATCTTCCCTGATTTTCTGGATCTTAAGGTTAAACCTTAAAAATGCATTCAAGTACCTGAACTAATAAAAACAAAAGCATCTTATTTGTGTATCACTCGGCTGTAGTGCCTCAAATCATCTCTGAATTGGTGCCGACACTGTCTTTCCTTCTGGAGGGGGGCTACTTTTGTTCCCCATGGTCCCTGTGTGTGTTGTAAATTAGTCACCGCTCCAAGCTCCCTCCCGTGATGGACTACAATGTCATGTATAATTTACTAATTTGTAGAGAGATTGTAGTCCATCATGGCAGTGAGCTTGGAGCGGTGGCTACTTTAGAACATGCACACAGGGACCATGGGGAACAAGCATGGTTTCAGAGATGAAATGAGATTTGAGGATCTACAGCCGAATAATGCAAAAATAAAGGTTCAGGTACTTGAATGCTTTTATAAGATTTAACTCCTAAGTTTAGTGTCACTTCAAGACCCAATGTACAAGGATACCAAAAATGGGTTCAATAAATGCAATCACATGCTCATATGAACCAGTGAGCATTGACAGTGGGGTTCCAGTTCATTGGAATGGCTCCAGGAGATTTGTCAGCATGGGAGTTTACAAACTGTCCTTGCCCTAGAAGAATTCTTATCAGTTCAATACAAGTTAAGATTTTTGAGGACCACAAATAACATATGCATGGGCAGGGGCGTCCCGAGGCTGGGTGACACCCGGAGCGGTAACCGAGGGTCACCCCCCC
>NW_017307415.1:513529-516860 GCF_000935625.1 Nanorana parkeri | reverse complement strand
TCCATGACCGAGCGCCTGACTTTTCAGAGGGGGGTGACACCAAAATGACTGTGAGTCATTTTGGTGTCACCCCTCCAATGGTGTCACCCGGGTGTGGGCCGCACCCCCCTTGTGCCACCACTGTGCATGGGCAGAAAGGGATTTGAATAATACACGTTTATACTTTCATCTGTTGCTGATGTTTGATTGGCAGTTTTCACCTATCCATGGGCCTGCTTTAGTATTGTACCACAAGACAAGGTAACTTTGCTAAAGGGGATGACGGAGATCAGAATGTTTGATATAGAATGGAGAAATATCTTACATTGAGCCCATATGTCTGTGAAGCCCAGGTCGTGGTATATCTGTAAAAATAAGTCAAGGCAACTGGACTTTCTGTATTTTTCTTGAAGACGTTTCACTGGTCATCCAACCAGCTTTCTCAATTCAGGATGACTTGTAAAAAAATTATCTGGGAATAAATATGGTGAATGTTGCCCCACATCCACAGAGCCAAAACCCTCTGGTCAGGATTCAGCAGTATACCTACATCTAAAGGAAAAAGGTCACTCCTTTTGAAGACCGTCAAGTGCGCATCCTAGACAGGGAGGAGGACTGCTTTAAAAGAGGTGTGAAAGAGGCCATTTATGTAAAGATGGAGAAGCCAAGCTTGAGGAGGGGGGGTGGGGTGGTGGTGAGACATCTATTGTCTGCCACATACAATGCTGTTTTAACACCTCTGTCTGGCAGGTTATTAACACTTCCTAGACTCCAATTATGCAAATTCAATCAACACCTGGTGTGACAGAATATGTGGATTGGAGTAACATTCACCATATTTATTCCCAGAGTATTTTTGTACAAGTAATTCTGAATTGAGAAAGCTGGTCGGATGATCAGTGAAACGTCTTCAAGAAAATTTACAGCAAGTCCAGTTGCCTTGACTTATTTTTTACAGATGTTTGAGCCCATAGCTCAGACTTTCAACACCAAATAATTTTTATGAAAAATAGCTTTGAAAAGTACAATTTTTTTTGGCAAATAAAGTAAAATAGATACATTGGCCAAAAATATTTGACAGACTCTTTTGCCTAGTCCTTTATTTCCAGTAAGGTCTAGCAATGGCACACTAATGTCAGTAAAAGCATTTACAAACACAGATCAAGGTAAAGGCCAGTTAGGATTTGTATAAGCCTTAGTATAATTACTTTGATACAGCCTTTTAACAGTTTACTGTGTTTGGAGTAAAATTATTACATGCCATCACCGCTAAACATTTAGGGGTCTATTCACGAAGCTGCCGAAGGATCTGGCCGTAGCTTCGGCCGATCCTTCGGTAGCTTTGGCCCCAGGACCCCTTCGGTTCAGTAGAACCAAAGGGGTGCTGTACGGGCTATTCACAATAGCCCGTACAGCTCCCGATCATGGCCGAGCGGCTCAGTCCAGCCGAACGCATATGCATCGGCTCGGCTGAGCCGTGCTGAAAGCCGAAGCTGGCCGAGCGGTCAGCCATTGGCCGGCCGACAGCCTGCTTCTGACAGCCGGCTATTCACTTCAGCCGTACCAGCCTGAAGTGAATAGCCGAACAGTGTTCGGCTCACTTCACTTCAAATCGGTCATTCACTCGGCTGCCCTCGGCAGCTTAGTGAATAGACCCCTTAGTCTCATCCATGATAATAAATGTAATCTACCAAATAATTTTGGGATCCCAAAGTGGTTGTGAGGTTTAATTTTTGGTCTTCACACATTCTGCATTTGATGTAGCATATAGCATTGGCTTCTCCTCTGGATCCTCATCTTCCCCAAGGATTAGGACAACCTTTTGAAATGTGCTATGTTGCTTCATTATAATGGATTCCTCAATAACATCTGACAGAAGAATGATTTTGTCTAGATAACACCAGTGCCATAAACTTACATTTGCGTAATATGTGAGCATTCCAGCTCCAGCAAGTCCTCGGGTTAGTTGAATAAAATGAGAAAACATTGGCTCTTTTCCCATCACCTCCCTGAGATCTGCAGGCCCTTCCTTGAATGACAGGCTTTGACTTGACTTTGGCAGAAGAATTGAGAACAGAACATTTGACTTCCAAGCCTCAGCATGATCCTCTCCCAAACCTCCTGTCCCTGCAGATTGCCTCCCTTTCCATATTGACTCAGATCCTGCTCTCTTCCAGAGCCCGCTGTGGAACCTGGCTCTGGATCTCACACCGAGCCTCATGTAGTCTGTATAACAATCAAAACAAGGAAGGTCTAATAAAAAGTGCAAACCTCGTCCTTATGAGACCGTTTATGGTTTTCATTTTTTTCCCACCACTGAAAAGTACTGCATTTGTTGCAGTTTTAGCTTACACTGTATATTTAATCATATGTTTTTGAATTTGGGCCAAGTAGTCTTTAACACTTTCAGGAGTTTCAGTAAGACGGTGTGCAACATGCATAGTAACCTGTAGCAAGAAATGGGTGAAACAAATATATGCATATAATGGAAGGGTGGAGTGCTGGCATAAACATATGTAAAGTCACGGGACTTAAAGTGATAGTAAAGTCAAATGGGTTTTAAGCTATTCCAAATGCTGATGAAATCACTTACAATGGATGCTGCTTCTTGATGATTAACCCCTTCGTGACTGACGACGTACAGTGTACGTCGCCAGCATCGGGGCTGTTTAAACAGACTCCCGGCGACTTTTGCCGCCGGGACTCTGTTTAAACCTGTAAAGCCGACTGTCGGCTTTACAACAGAAGCGATTCTGGCGACTTACCTGTCGCCAGATCGCTTCTGTGTCCTAAAGAAGGGCCCCCCCCGCCAGACACCCCCGCCGTGCTTCCTGGGCTCCGTTGCCCCTCCTACGGGACCGGCTTCCTTGGTGTCCGTGGGGAGCTGGGGAGGAAATCGACGTACTTCCGTTCATCGATCCCCTCCCCGTTCTATGGGACCGGGAGCGATGCAGATTGCATCACTTCCGGTCCCCGGGCTGTCAGTTCTGGGCTCCTGCAGCCCAGCTATAAGCTATTGAAGTGCGATCTGCACTTCAATAGCTGATTTCTAGTGTGAAGGTGACACTGGGGGTCTTTTGGACCCCCAGCATCACCTTAAAGAGTACCTGTCACCACCATCTGCTATCTGCTACAGTCAAAGTAAAGTTAAAAAAAACAAAAAAACAATTTTTAAAATGAAATAAAATAAATCTAATAATAAAAAAATTTAAAAGTCCCCGCCCCCGCGAGCACACGCGTCGGGTGCGCCTACGTATGAAAACGACCAACGCGCTACACATGTTGGGTATTGCCGCGCACGCCGGAGTGAGAGCAATAATTCTAGGGCCAGTATTTTGGGGTATCTCTAAAT
>NW_017307415.1:504743-512929 GCF_000935625.1 Nanorana parkeri | reverse complement strand
AAATTTGCAACTGCCACCATTTTATTCTATAGGGTCTTGGCTTTCAGAAAATATATAATATTTGGGGGTTTAAAGTAATTTTCAGGCCTAAAATGTGGAATATAACATGGATGCAAAAAAAAAAAAAGCCTCAGTCATGAAGGGGTTAAAAGTTTTTGCTGCAGAATCAGCTGGTCCCCTGATCACTGGCCCTGATATCCTGTTTCAGAGTGACTCCTTTCTCAAGCAGAGTACTATGCAGTCACCCATGTGTGTGCTAGTAAGTTATGTGCATCTCCACAAACACGTGCACACACAGCAAATCAAGTTACTCCCCTCCCCCCTGGCCCTCTTTCCGTCTCCTGTCTAGTAGATGAACAGTTGCTGGAGTCTGCTCTGTCCTTTGGGATCTTGTACTGGACAGGAAGTTCAGGGAAGCTGAGCTGAGAGACTTGGAAGCAGCTGTTTAGAAACATGATGATTGTAAGTGTTTGGGTAAAAATGTAAAGCCATGTTGTGCTGGACAATGTATATTTGTTTAATCTGGATTCTTTATTAGAAAAAGGTTTGAGAGGTTAATACTACTTTAAAGGGTTATTAAACCCTCAACGTTTTTTGCATATATCTACTGCTAGCAAGCAGTAGATATATGCAAAAACATTTTTAAAAAATCTTTTAAAAAGGGTTTAAACTTACCTTCGTCCTCGCTGCGCGCTCCCGTCCGAACATCTGCAGCTTCTGCAGACGAGGAGGGACGCAAGGTAAGTCTATGGAGCAGCGTGCATCCGCACAGACACCACCGTGGGACATCAGAGAAGAGGAGGACAGAGGAGTCAGCGCTGGATCAGAGACCCGCACCAGCGCTGGAGGGACAGCTGAAAAGGACAGTAAAGAAGATGATCGGATCAAGAGGCATCATTTAAGGTAAGTCCTTACAGCAGGATTGGGAAGGGGTAAAAAAAATTCTGACTTTAATGTCACTAAGTGCGCTGACAATTCAGCAATCATGTAGACTAGTAGGGAGGAGGCATTCACATGGTATTTCTATGAGAACATAAATTTTCTTTCTTATTGTGGGGAAAAAAAAGACATTTTGGCGAGACGCAACTAACTTCAGGGAGACAAGTGTACCAACATTTAATACCCTTAAATCATTGCATGACAGAAAGTTCCCTGCAGCAAATATTTTCATTCATTGCGAGGATTTGGACATGTTTAAGGGTGATTTTGTCCCTACCCTAATCCTCCTGTCATTTAAGCTGACTATCTCATGAGAAGGTGGGGTAAACGGTGGGACTGGGAGGAGCCACATTGTTCTGGGTAGAGATGTGCTGTGCCTCTTATGCAAATGTAGGAGAATAATGACTGACTTGGAGTCTATGACCTGTAAATGGTGCAGCCAGCAGAGATTAAACCAAGAGGTGATTGAGATCCTAGGTGCTTCTGCTATGCCTGCCCAGCAGCCAGGAGACCTATAGAAGCGACCACAAGACACATAGCCTTGCAAGTATGCATGCATACACGATTTTTAGTTTGCAATTGCAAAGTGTTTGCATGCAAAAAAAAATAGTTTTGCCTTTTAAATATGGAAAAATTTAAATTGGCCACTGGAGTTAGAACACATTTTTGAGATTCTATACATCAAGCCAATCATATGTATACCAAAGAAGACTTTGACAAGATTATACATACCCTGTAGGCTAAACATAATTTAGCCATAGGGAGAACCGAAATGCCCGGATAGCTTTTTTTTAGACTTCTAGCTGACCTAAATGTTTGTTGTAAAGGAAGTATAAAAATGTGAATTGTGCAAAGAATCAAGAAATGGTTTTCATATGCAGCGCTCATGAGAGAGATATGTTGTAGGTTTGTAAGTAGAAACCTAGAGTTAAGTCTGCAGATCAAGAACATAGGCCAGTCTCCCTGTGTGCGATGCACTCATTTGTTTTTAATGAATGCCTGGTCCCTCCATCTAACCCCCCCACCCCATTTCTACCTTCAGGGTGCTGTCAAATGTTTGAAATCACTTAAAACAAGTTTCATGGAAATGAGTTTGTGATTGCTCTGTTGGCCTGCAAGAGATATGGTGCTGGTTATCTACAGCTCTGGGTTTGGTTTATTCCATAACTAAGCCACAGAGCTGTCAGGACTCTGGGGAAGAGGTATTGCATGTAGGAATGCATAGATCAGGTCCCAGATGTGTGGTTCATGGACAAAGGAGCCGTCTGGATCTAGGAACTTGCAGTGGTTTACCTGTGTGTCAGTGATATTATTCCCCAAATGTTTTATAGCACTCCCTACACTTGCTATATTTGCTATCTTTGTGTATTGGTACCAGTTAAAACTAAAGTTAAAGTAGAACTGAAGTCAAAACTTTTTTTTTATAGTTTTAAATCGAGTAAGGGAGGGTTAACACCCCTGTCAGCTTTTGTTGCCGTCTGTGTCCCGTTGGGAAGTTTTCTCTTCACTTCCTGTTCAATAGCCACAACAGAAAGGTAGAAGAAAGCCCTTCAAAGGCAGGGAACTCCTTGGTGCTTAGCAGGGTTACCAGAACTAGTGTCCCCATTAGAAGATTACCCATCTATTCCTGTTGTGATGTCAGCCCAAAAATTGGGATTTCTATTCACTTTTAGTGGTACTGGTCACCAAATGGAGCGAGAATGAATCTCCCTAATGGGGAAAACAGGCAGGAATAAAAACCTGACCGGTGTTCTAATACCTCTCCATTCTATCCAAAAGGTTTTGACTTCAGTTGCTGTATTGACTGCCTGCTCCCAAACTGCAGTTGGGGTAGCCCCACTGCTAGGGTTAAAATTATTTCTGCCGAAGTTCTTCTTTAAGCAAGTAGAAAGCGGCTATTTTTTTTTTTTAAAGTTATGCAATGTGACTGGGAACATGTAACAAATATAAAATAGGTGTTATCCCAAATTGGCAACAAAACTGAAAATGTACTTTAATCCTAGTCACTGATGAAGAGTCTAGTCAAATGTGCCAAGGTACGGAAGTGGTTAGAAAATTGGGATTTGAGTTTAAAACTCCTATCTCTGGCCAGAATATTAATCCTTCATAATCTGCTGAGAATGGTTTCTTGTTCTTGAGTAGATCCCATCGCATCGCACTCCTGACTAGATGTAACCCAAGGTAATGGGTGATTGCTTAGATGACCGCAGATACCTCTGCAAATCAGAACAACGTAGTAGAAAGTAACTCGCACTCCAATAAGATTTTCTGTCAATCTTCTTTATTGACAAGAGATATGTCACATTGTATAGCGACGTTTCGGAACCGTATAGGTCCCTTCTTGTGACAAAAAAAGTGTCTGAGGAAGGGACCCATACGGTTCCGAAACGTCGCTATACAATGTGACATATCTCTTGTCAATAAAGAACATTGACAAAAAATCTTATTGAAGTGTGAGTCACTTTCTACTACGTAGCTTGTTGTACTGTCTTCACAGCACCTTTTTATCAGTTGCAGGTAGGTTGTGTAAGCTTTTAACAAAGCTTCTGGATGGGTGTGCCGCCTCTTGTCACAAGATTCCGTCCTCGGTAATCTTCATCAGATTTCCACAGATAAATGCTGGAGCTAGACCCTGCTTTGTGTGTGTTGTAAAGTAGCCACCGCTCCAAGTTCACGTCCATCATGGACTACAATCTCAGGTTTAGTTTACTCCTTTGTATTGAGATTGCAGCCCATCACTGGAATGACTTGAATGCATTTTTAAGATTTAACTCCTGAGTTCACTGTCACTTTAAGTGATTTAATGTTACACTCCACTCAAACATTACATTTTCTCAGAAACATTCTCAGAAATAAACCATGTAGACTGTGGTCTGTGTTCTCCTGATCTTTCTGCAGGTTTACAGATTTAAACATGGAAGAAGTGTATAGTGTATGTATGACTCTAGTTCTGTTCTTTCTAAGAACACTGTAGTTGCAGTAGGTCTCCAGCAACTTAATGTTATGGTTCAATAATGTTTTTCAGGTCTCCAAGAATTTGATGCCCTTCAAGATAATGAGGTCAGAGATTTCCGTGGTAAGATGAGAAAGATCAGCGAGGAAAAGATGCAGTCCATGCTTAATCTCAGCTGGATGGAATGGCTTAAATGCACCTTCCCTCCTGAACTGGAGCCAACCATCCAGGACAATATTCAGGACCGGCTGTATGGGGGAAACCTTGTGGTGGCTATTCACTTTGAGAACTGCCAGGTACAGAAATTTCCACTGACCTACCACCCACATTTCTTCTGAATGTACTTTATATGGAAATGTTTACCATTTGCATGCTGCAAACATTTCTCGGCTCAAGCTAATAAGATATGGCATTGCGGATTCCAAGGAAAAGAAGGAACATGAATGCCTTGAAGCCTTTTTAGTTCATTAACTCTTTCAGGGCAGTTAGTTTAGCGGACCATGTTTAGTATCATATGTATGCATCAGTTACCTTTTACAGTAAGTCTGACTCATTTTTCAGCTTGACATCCAGTCTGGAAGCTAGGAACGTGCACAGTTCTGCATTCTTAGCTGCAAGGGTTACTGTTTCCACAACATTTAAAAAGGCATATTGCAGTCACAAAGGGGTAAAAAAAGAACATAGACACAGGCAAATTTCCCTTCATACAGTGTAAGATGAGTCAGGTGTGAATGATAATGCACCTACACTAGGCATTTTGCAGCTTATTTTTTTTTCCTAGTTAAATGGCCATTTCGTCTGCACCACTGTGTGGCTGTGACGCAGCCTATATATTATTGAAGGTGCAAGCTATCACTGAGCAGCTCTTCTTGTACCTCGACCACCTCCTGATGATGCACTTGGTGTAATCCAGTAACCAGAGATGGGAGTGGACGCAATAGACCTCATGTTGATGATGCTCCTGATGGGCTTCTGTGAGGCTAGAAAATGAAGCATGCTTTAGCACTGTCACAGGAGTGGAGGTGCTCTGATGCTTCTAACCAATCATATTCTAAAGATTTTTATTAAAATTGTTACTTGTTGGCCAACTGTAGCCAAAACCTTTTATTTTGTCTTTCCTTCTTTGCCTGTGACCCATTTAGGGAGATCTGCCCTTATTCCCACTCTGAACCAAACATTATGGGCAATCTCTCTAACGGATTCAGAGAAAAACAATTTTTTTGTAAAGTGAGGCGGAGTTATAAAAAAAAAAAAAAAAAAAATAGAACAGATTTCTCCATCAACCCTTACGAGCATTGATCGAGGAATCCCCTGCTGTTTTCCTGGTAGCCGCTAGCTCCGTTTGGCTGAGAATTTTCCAACCATCTTC
The DNA here is from genome assembly GCF_000935625.1 of Nanorana parkeri. Classification (NCBI taxonomy): domain Eukaryota; kingdom Metazoa; phylum Chordata; class Amphibia; order Anura; family Dicroglossidae; genus Nanorana; species Nanorana parkeri. The sequence goes on along the minus strand of NW_017307415.1, from coordinate 507,668 downwards.
TTTGATCACCTGATCAAGGCATGCTGGGTGGAAGGTGCTGACAGCGGCACCCACGCAGCAAATTTCGTCTGGTTCATCAAGAATCAGACGAAATTCGAGCATGTATACCTGGCTTATAAATGTCTGACGTTGTTGTTGGCTTCTGTGTCCCTGTCCTTATGACCTCCACACTCCCAAATTTGTATATGGGCATTATAGGTAAAGCAAGTGAGGAAAAAATTCCCCCAATTTGGTTTCATATAGAAATAAAAATCTGACAGATTGTGACTTTTAACCACTCTATCCAAAACTAGATGGGGTTAGGTTTTTTCTCTATAAGGCTGCCCAACTTTAGATTTTAAATGTCTGCTTTGAGTGTGTATTAATGCTTGAAACCTTCATGCTTTGTCAGTTTTCTTTTTTTAGATGGGAGGGCGTGTTGATGAATAGTAGTAGTATTTTGCCCATCTCTCAGTCAAGAAATTGTGGGGTTTTTTTTTTTTATAAATGACACGAGTTCTCAGAAGGTTGTGGCAGTTTAGCTTGGCAGGTGCTTATTTTGGAACAGTTGGACCTATTAGAAAAATGATGTGTATTGAGGAATATTTCTTTATCGGATTCAGGTTGAGTATTACTATATTCATGCTATGGCTGCTGTTTCATCGGGACTTTATGAACTTCTTTTATTATACATTCCAATTAGGCCTTTTAATAAAATGTGCTATTTCTGTTTGTTCAGCTCACTCCTGCTGCAGAATATGTGTATTCATCTTTGTTTTTCTCTTCAGGATGTATTCAGCTTCCAAGTATCCCCAAACATAACCCCTCTAAAGCTGACTGAGCTGGCTATTCGTAAGCGCCTAACCATTCATGGTCGTGAGAATGAAGACGTGGATCCCGAGGATTATGTGCTGCAAATCATTGGGAGGTTGGAGTATGTGTTTAGTGATCACCCGCTGATACAGTTTCAGGTAAATATTTTAAAGTGTAGAATAATGTGGTACAATTTTGATATTTATCAGAACATCATAATAGCAGCTAGCTCACCTCTTTGATGACTATACAATCCTTACAAAAAGCATTTTGAAAGAGACATTTGGCAAGAGATGTGTAATCTGCTGACACCAGATACAGCAGGTGGAGCGGGCTCTGCCAAAATGAGCATACAATTTGAGAGGTTTTAAATGTGGACAGCAATACAGCCCACATCTTGTTTGTCACAACAGGTTACCTAGACTGGTAATATATATTAGTTTTGTGTATATTCTTTTTCGTTATTATAGTCAGGACGGAGTAAAGTATTGTACTGTGTTAGCCATCAATTAATGCACAACGTTTGGAGGTTAGGTGGCTAACTTAATTTATTAAAGATACAAGCTTTTGGGATGCCTTAGATCCCTCCTCCAGGCTTTATATAATTGTATAAAGCCTGATGAAGGGATCTAAGGCATTTGGAATGCTTGCATCTTTAAAGGAGAACTATGGGGGTCAGGGCTTTTCCCCATAGTTCTCCTTAGGGTAACGGGAGGACACAAACTAGCGTCCTCCCGTCACCCTAGGCTCAGTATACCGCGAGCTACAGCTTGCGGTATACTGAGACGCCGCAGCCGGAGCGGATCCCGTGAGTGACAGCTGGCTCTGCCTATCTAGAGGCAGAGCCAGCTGTACCCGCCCCCTCCCTCGTCCGTTCCGCCAGTCAGCGCTGGCGGATAGGAGCGGGGAGAGGGGAATCCAGCCCCTCCCCTGTCACGGCAGAGAGCCGTGACAGGATCGAGAGGTGAGCGAACCCGATATGTGTTCGCTCACCTCCCGATCTACTGAGCCGACCTGTGACAGTCTCATTGTCGCAGGCCGGCTAGAACTATGAGTTGAGTGAAAAGCACTCACCTCATAGTTCTCCTTTTAAGAACTTAAGTTAGCCAATAAAAGGTATTACTTAGACTCCAAACTTTCTATAAGGATGAAAACAATTGTTGGGTTTTTTTTTGTCATTTAGGTAAATTTGAAGTGTTGTATATGAATATTATCATGTTATCTTCTGGGTTTCAGTACATCAGGAACTGTGTAATGAACAAGACTCTCCCGCGACTCACACTTGTCGAGTGCTGCAACATTAAAAAGATGTTTGATCAAGAGATGAGTGCAATTGAGTTGGCTGTGAAAAGAAAAACCTCTGGGCCCCCTTTGCCGCTGCCTCCCAAAACACGTGGTGCCTCTGTGAGTTATTCAACTTTACTTTGAAGTGAAAGATCACCTTTATACCTCATTAATACTTCCCACGTGCTCCTGCATACTGTTTAGATGTGTACCTTTATATTAAAATATTGTTGTGGTTTCCTGTTGCCCTGCTCATCCAGCCCTTTCTCATCTCAAATGTTTTGCTAATCTGCCATACACCTCTCTTGTACTCCTTCCATTCAGAAGCATGTATCTGTCCTATTCCCTTCCCCTTTCCTCATATATCATTCCCAAATTTGAGATCGTTCACCGGACATTGTTGACCTAATAAATTATGAAGACCAATAAGTGTTTAGGTCCTCACTTAGTTCTCTCAATTTCCCATCAACTTCTCAGTCTCTTGAATTACTCATCTTCCTGGGAGAACTCTTCGTCTCTACTGTTTAGGACTCTCGAGTGCTGTCCTTACTGTATTTTCATTACATACAGAACATATTTGCAGAAATAAGAATAGCACTAGTGAGTGTTAACCAGCAGAGAGACAGTGGAGCCAATCAGAGAGAACCGGGTACGGACAAACCTAAATACTCACTGACCTTCATTATAACTCTGGTGGCTGATGACTCTCTGGTGCGGGTGCAGTGGCTGATGACTCTCTGGTGCGGGTGCAATGGCTGATGACTCTCTGGTGCGGGTGCAGTGGCTGATGACTCTCTGGTGCGGGTGCAGTGGCTGATGACTCTCTGGTGCGGGTGCAGTGGCTGATGA
>NW_017307415.1:502543-504729 GCF_000935625.1 Nanorana parkeri | reverse complement strand
GTACTCGCAAAACTGGTATCTGTGCATCACTTTATTTATATTTATAAAAACAAAATCGTACATTAAAACGGAGATGTACAAATCCCAGGAGCTCCGTGTGCTCCTTACAAATGACAGCGGCCTCCTAACTTTTGGATTTTTCTCTAGTCTAGTCTTCGAGCTCAAAAGTATCGATACATGTACTCGTACTTGTACTGAGTACTGTACTTGGTATCTGTGCAACCCTAGCTATAAGTACTCACATTCATATCAATTATCTATTAGTCTGATTGGACATTGGTTATTATAGTAGATTTGTACAGTGACTGTGTCTAGCTTTGTATGCCATATTTACTCTACCTCTGCTATTCTGCATTTATTTATCTATTTAATTAATCTTAGTACATCAGTGTCTAGTACATTGGCTTCCTATGAATTCAATAAATGATTCATGTGAGGATGACACTAGTTATAGCAGAAAAATAAATACATATTTCTAATATTCTTGTTTTCCTTATAGATGGTGTCTCAGAATGTCTGGAATTTGGTTGAACCTTACAAGTTTACACTGATAAAGGGGAGCAAGCTTAACACGGAGGATACAGTAAGATATTAATTTTCTTCTTTATGGGAAAGTTCAGTTTGCTTATACTAAATCCCTTAGTGCTCGGCTGCATTTGAGAGGTAAAGGCCACCTCACAAATTTTCAGGTGGTTTTGGTGCTTTCATCCAATAAACTCTGTATGGAGAATAGACAATTCATGGTATCTGCAAGATTGGACTTTTTTTATATTTTGTTCCCTTCTGATAAGACCCTGGCAAAGGGGGACCCTGATAGGTTAGATATTAGACTCTGTAGGTGACTATTGTGTCAAATCACAAAGCTTTATTTTTTTGCTGATGTCGGCCGCTATTTAGGTTTGTTTAATTCATCAAAGGCTTGGATTCTCCACCAACTGACGTCTGTGTTTTCAGAAGTGATATTTTATTGTGTAACTCGTTCTTTAATATTTCAATCCTTATTTAACAATCCTAATTGTTAAATATGTACAGATGTGCAATTCACAAAGATTTTCTGGCCATCAACTGTTAGGTAATCGTTACATAAGCACCTCCTTCAGAGTATCGTTATGATAGTTTTCTGGTGGTATTCTCTGCTCTGACAAGGAGATTTGTGAGGTGATAGATAGATAGATAGATAGTGGTATGTGTGTGTATGAATTGTTGTTGTTGTTTTTATTATTTTCTTTTCTTTTTTTCTTGGAGTGGCTTGTAACATGTAAACTTCAACAGTTTTAATAAAGTTGGTTACATACAACCGTGAAAACACATCATTTGTATGCACTGTTCTCCTCCCCCTCTGATCCCAGAATGCTTTAGGCCCCATTCACACTAAGCGACATACCTTTTGCAGCGGATCCGCGCGGCCGGGATAGCGCGCCTTTCGGGGCTAAGTTCCAGCGACGGTAGCTCAACCTTCAACCGTCGGGCTCCATTAAAAAATAGAAAAATCGTGCACAATCCGCCGAAAAAAGGGTCCTGCTGGAGTGGCAGCGACGGGTGACATGGAGCTAAGACAGCTCCATTGCATAGCATTGGCCGGCGACTTCTCACAATATTGCGCGGCAAAAATGTGCGATATCGTGGCGGAAATCGCGCGATAAATTGCTTAGTGGGAATGGGGCCTAAGTGAAACGTCTTGTAACACCTTAAATGTGTGTTCTACCATTTTAAGACATGAAAATAACTCTTCAGTTGCCAAATAAGAAAAGGTCGAACATGTAAAAATAAAAACTCCCTCGCACCTCAGTCGGAAGCCTGAATAACATGTTTTCAAATGAAAAATATGGAGAGGTAAATTAACAACTAGAGAGCGCAAATAACATTTCTCTTTGTGAATTGACCCCCGTCTGAACAAAGTAACATTCTTATTACTTGCTGGAAGCAATGCTTGATGGGATATCTAGGGGGTTATTCACGAAGGAGCCAAAGCTGTAGCTCGCGGTATACTGAGCTTTGGGTCACAGGAGGACGCTAGTTTGTGTCCTCCCGTTACCCTTAGGAGCACTATGGGGAAAAGCACTGACCCCATAGTTCTCCTTTAAGGCTCCATTCACTCCTAGGCAACAGCATTTTGCCCGTAGAAACAAACGTTTTTTGATGTACAGTTTTGCACGTTTTCTTTGCGCGTATTTGCACATGTTTTT
>NW_017307415.1:481666-502097 GCF_000935625.1 Nanorana parkeri | reverse complement strand
ATTTTTTCAAATATTTTATTTTTATTTATTTTTTATTAAATATTTTTTACTTTACTTTTAGGGGCTTCGGGGAACTATTGGGGGTCTAAACAGACCCCTGATATTTTCCTTTTTAAAATAGAAAAAGAGATTGAGAACACAAAGGGCCTGTTCACATGATATCAGGTGCGGATCTGCAGACTGATGCAGTGTGTTTTTGGCCGCGTTTTTGATGCGTTCCAGTAAAGAAAAACAAAATTGTTTGGTTTTTTTTGCTCGAGTGGGGCTGTTAGTATGTTAGCTGCAGTGCAGTGCGTTTTGAATGCGTTTTTGACGCGTTTGCGTTTCCTGACAGTTTCCGGACCGTTTCCTGACCGTACAAAATGTGACATGCAGTATTTTTTCTGTCGTAAGCTGAACGGACTGCGCACGTGAGAACTGGAGCCCATAAAACACATAGGGATACATTGGGATGCATTTTGAGTGCAGCAGTGTACGGAAACAGTCAGCACATAAAACGGACGTCGTGTGAACAGGCCCAAAGTCCTCAATCTCTTTTTCTATGTCCCCTGTTATCAATGAACAGGAATCCTCTGAGTGTTCCTGTTCATTGATAACATGAGAACATTGTTTGTTTACTATAACCACAATTATGAATGAATGGGGGCGATGTAGATCACTCCCATTCTTTCATAATTAAGGATATAGTAAACATGCCATATCCTCAATTATGTACAAACACTCAGCGATCACTGATCGCTGAGTGTGTGTACCTTGCTCTTCTCTCTGACACGCTGTCACAGAAGGCTGATCGAGCGGTGTGGGAATGGGAACATGTAACAAATATAAAATAGGCGTTATCCCAATTTAGCTGGGAAAATGGGAATACACTTTAAGTTTCTTAGTTTAAATATATTTTGCATATTTCAGGTTTTTCACATAAATTTTCATTTTTAATTCAGTTTCCAAAAATTACATTGCGAACAAACCCCGTTCTGCATAAAATATTGTACAGGAATTCAGTGTGGGACGTTTGTAAAATTTTAGTAGTTGGTGGTTTTTGTGCTCTATATGTTTATTGTTTTGAAAATGTTGCTCATATATTTAATTGTTTGTTTTTATATGATGAGCATTAAAATGTATCTAAACCCCGAAACACAAATGTACGCCATTGCAGCATATCAGGCGTTAGATGTGGTGGTTCTAGTGTTTTTGTTTTCAGCTTTTTTTTTTTCTCTCTCTCTTTATTTTCACCTTGTGATCCTGCCATTAACATACTTCCAGTCCTAGGGTGACAACACTGACTCGCTGTATTGTATTTATGGAGGAGCAGCATTGTCACCCCAGGACAGGAGTGAGTGTGGGGTATAGAAATGTTCCCAATTATCTTCTGATATATATAGTTTTTGTTTGTATTTTCTGCTATGATGACCTAAACATATGTAACATTGACCATATTTTGTTGTGTGTCTGCAGGTTGTGGTACGGGCAGGCCTGTTCCATGGCACTGAACTGCTGTGTAAACCCATCATGAGCTCTGAACTGCAAGGGAAAAATGACCATCTATGGAGCGAGAAGTTTGAGTTCGAGATCAATATATGTGACCTGCCACGGATGGCACGTCTCTGTTTGGCTATCTACAATGTGTTAGACAAGACCAAGAACAAGAAAGGGAACAAAGCATCCAATCCTAAGTACCAGACCATCAAGAAAGCCGGGAAAATGGTACTTCACTTGTGTTTGCACTGACTTGTTTGACTTTGATTATTTATTCTACTGTATGTGTGTTATGGTTTTATTAATAACCAAACTGGTTCTGTACTATCATTACACATTCATGATGAGGCTCGTTCATTGCTGAGCACAGTTCTGGCCAGGCTACATGAGCTGTAGACCTATACAATCACAGCTCTTATGGAACAAATGGAATAATTATTTAGATATCACAGAAAGGTCTTGAATATAAGTCGAGTATAAGTACTTTAAGTACTGGTATATTCATCATAGATCTAGACATGTGATTTCTTAGTTTCTGACCTTGGTAACCATCCCTGGTTCCCCAGTAAAGCTGCAGTCTGGTCTATTTCAGCCAGAGCAGGCTGAGATGTCCATGCCTTGGGGTACCAACAGAGCTACTCAGACAGCACTGGCCGTTGGGTCTTGGAAACTGGTCTCCCTCATTAGATGTGTAGACTACCCAATCATACATTTTTGTTAAAAGAATGTTACAGGAAAGCTATTTCTTTAGTCACCTAGTGCCTGCCGGTTTTACCTCTCATCTATGGTTAGCGTTATACAATCTCATGCCATGGCTACTGTAGCACTGTCAGAAGAAGACAACCCACTTTTTTGTGTTTGGATTCCTCACTGTGTATTTAATTAGCTGAGATTATATTTGTCACTGGAGTATAGAAGGAGAGAGCTAAAGCGTTAAATGAGCAAAGGATACACTGAAGGAATTAAGCTGGCTGTACACATCCTAGTAAAAGTAAACAGCGATCATTCAAACATAGATTGCAGTGTTTGGCCACCTTATGGTATGGCAACAAACAAATTCCATTCTTTGCAGTAAATGTGTGGATAAGGTCCCAGCGAGACTCTTCTCCAGGACATAGGTGTAGCTGGCCATACACTGGTAGATCTTCGCATGACTGTTCATATGAAAAATCCAATCAGAACATTCAGTAATGCAATATGTGACAAATGTCGTAAATGTCGATCATGTTGAAAATGATCATCAATTTGACCCCATTTCAGGCAAATGTCAAAAATACAGAAATGAACTGCATATATGGTAGCTTAACGAAAATAAAACATTTGTGAAAGACATTGCTCGTATTCATATGCCCAAACTCATCAGTCCCATCCAACAAAACGGGTGCTGGCCGACAGAGGCCCACCTCGGCCATCACTGGTAATCCAGCCTATATAAAGCCGCACTCAACAGCCAGGACCTTGATGTAAAATGTTTATTCCCAGGAATTTAAAATGTTAAAAACCTATCAAGATCCACAGACTGACATGTTTCACCGAAAAGGCTTAATCATAGAGAATATAGAATAGTCTTTGGATCTTATGCTTGTTATAATGTTTTAGATACTTAGGAATAAGCTTTTTACATCAAGGTCCTTGCTGATTAGCGCAGCTTTAAGTACATTGGATTAGATATGAGAATTGTTTTACCTGTCAAAGATTATATACTTCTATCCATTCGTTCCCCAAATTTCCTGAAAACAGTACATCCAGCCTGGCGCCCTGATGTTTCTTTACTGCAGTTAGTTATGCAACTCGGTCTTGCTCCTGCCCCCAGCCTGTGATTGAACAGTGAAGGAGAATATACTGATGAGCTAATCTGTCACTCTGTTCTTTCCTCCTATCGGAATGTTCCATATTAAAACATGAGCAATACAGCACAAATGTACATAATGCAACTCGCCAGTGATAGAGTAATGTTTAGCTCATGCAGCCAGCGAGGGAGAGACGCATGCAAGATAGCGATTGTTTCACCTTCATAGCAATTGTGCCGCTGGCGGGATGGCAAGTGGGACATCGGTCTAACCCTAGAAAAGCACAATGGCAGCTGGGCTGGCGGGTTTGTTTTGAACACTTACCCATGTGACCCTCTTAATAAAGGGCAATGTTAATTTACAGTGCTAGGGAAACTAAATGATCATTTTTGGTTGGACTGTCACCTACAGAAAAGTCTGCTAACCTAATAGTATGTTTTTGGATTTTACCTTTAATACCTCAGTAAGGCTACCTGGATATGTTTATCCCTGTTCACTTATGTTCTGCTCCTCACAGCAGCACTCCCCTGTGGCTTGGGTGAACACCATGGTGTTTGATTACAAAGGACAGCTAAAGATGGGTGAACATGTCCTGCACAGCTGGTCTTCATTTCCTGGTAAGAAGAAGCTTGCAGAAGATAACATTTATAGCCTTGTTTGCATAAATCATTAACTTTTATTTCTCATTACTCTTCCAGATGATCTTGAAGAATTGCTGAATCCAATGGGAACTGTCCGGACCAATCCTTTCACTGAGAATGCTACTGCTCTGCACATAAAATTCAAAGAGTACGCTAAAGTCAGTATTTATTACCCACTTTTTGATAAAGTAAGTATATTCAGTTCTGCTCTTTTTTTGTGTTGTGGTGTTCAGTGTCCTATGCAATGCAGCATTCACCTGGGTTTACTCAGTGCAACTTTGGTTACAGGCAGTCCCCGAGTTACAAACATCCCACTTATATACGACCCCTACTTACGAACGGAGGCTATTACTGTACAGCAGGGGGTCCCAGGCTGCATCCAGTGTGTCAGTAGTTGTAATGCTACCGCACTCGTGCCGGCGAGGAGTGCCCGCCTTTTTGGTTCTGGTTTGTAGTACTGTACGTACATTACAGGAAGTTGGCTCTTGATAGACATACAAACGAGGGGTGCCCGCCTCTTCTTGCGGGTCACTGAGCAGTTTTTACTGGTGTCTGTATCCTCATTAGAAAGATTTAATCTCACTTCCTGTCCCTGAGACAATAGGAAGTGAGATGAAATCTACCCCTAGGAATGGACATTCACTCCTGTAAGAGTTATCATGGGAAAAAGGTGTCTCCCCTGAAGCTAAACCCAACATTTTCAAAATCCAATTGTCACAGGGGCAGAAAGTGAGGTGAAATCTTCTGAACAGGGGCACACACAGCACACACACTTTACACGGGGTTATCCCTTCCTTATGCTATCCAAAACAAAAACAAAAAACACATTTTTTGGCTGGAGTTACAATTCAAAAATGTACCTGTTTCAACTCGCATACAAATTCAACTTAAGAACAAAGCTACAGAACCTATCTTGTTCGTAACCCGGGGACTGCCTGTATTTTGCATGAAGACTGATAAGTGTTTACACATTTTCCTAATTTGAGATGCATTTTTTTTAAATTCCTATATCCTTGGATACAGTCTGCGTCCAAGGGCGTGCATCAGTACCTGTATGGATGTGACAGTTTAGGTGGATTGCAGCCACAATCTGTCATAAAGATGGACAGACGGCTGCACGTGGCTACACACAGCACCTGTCCCTCCTGGACGCAGGTCTCTGCACGAACATGCATGCTGTACAGCTGTGCACTTCTGTGTGAATGAGGCCTAAAGGTTAACTATACCATTTTGTGAGGAAAAAATGAAAAGCAAGCTCCAAGTAGAAGTGGTCTGCCCTGCTAGTAATAACTTGGATACTGACTTCCACTTAATGTGGTTGTTGCAACCAATGTGCAGCTAAAGTCGGTCAGGCATACACTTAAGATTGAGAGTTCACCTGCAGTGGCATCTGATGCACCAGTACTTTTTGGAAGGCATAACCTGAAGAGTTCTGCTAAGGTTTTTCCTTACCACTCATTTTGGTGTGTTACCCCTTTAGGGCTGCAACAACTAATCGACATAATCGATTATAATCGATTATTGAAAAAGTTGTCAACTTTTTCAATAATCGATTTTGAAAATAATCGTTAGCTGCAGCTCTATACCCCTTTGAGGAGGCATTTACTAAAATTAGGCATCTCTGCCTATGGTTTATTTTCCAGTTTCTCAGATAAACAAGGTCACAGTTATTAACCTACAGAGAGGAACGCAGAAGCCCTAGTTAGATCTATGTACAAAGCTAGGGATCCTTATTGTGGCTGGTTTTAGCATTGATTTTTGTCTCGCAAACCTTTATAGAGTGGGCAGACCTTTACACAAGGGTCTAGCGGTGGAACACATTTTACATGTTTATGTGAATTTGGTAAAGCATCTAGTAAAGAGCTTAAAGTATGTTTCCAATGCAGCGCTGGTTTTGGGATCCTTGTTCTCTAGGCTGTTGGCGTTGGCTCTGCTGATCTGTGGCTGTAGTGTTGGTTGGCTGACCAAATATCTAAATACCTTCTGGCCCAAGAAGGCCAAGGATTGCCACATCAAATCTGGGCCCTGTTTTCAGCTCATAAGTTTTGTTTTTTTTCTTTTTGTGGGGAAATTTGGGCAAGGGCACTAAGCACTCTAAGTCATCTACCTGTGCTGGGGATAAGCATCCCTTGCAGTCCAATCCTGCGGAGAAGCCCTGCTCCTTCGCATAAAGTTTTACCCCCCACCTGTACAGCTCTAGGTGGTGGGACAACTTTTGGCATCTGTGAACTATTGGTTAATCAATGTGGTAAAGTGTTAGTTTCAGGCTACAAAATTGAATTTTACACACATCGAATTTATGTCTTGCTGTTGAGGGCCTCCTGGCCCAGGGGTGGGCATTCCAGCTCTGGAGGAAGAAAGGTTTAAATGTTGAATACATACTTCCATGTTCCCATTTACCAGGGGCACAGCACTTCTTGCACTTCATGGTATGGAAGAAACACCATCCATTTGCAGCCTTGCCGTTTGGCCTAGACATGGTTCCTCGGGTGTTCATCAGGATGTTGGTGCCAGTGTTGCCTTGAGGTCAAAAGGAATACCAATCAAGGGATACATGGACAAGCTTCCATAACCTGGAGTCCAACCTGTCCAACACCATTCGGAGGAGTTTAGGTGGATTTTAAATCTTGAAGTTGTTTCTGGTTCTGTCACTTCACTTGGAATACCTGGGGCTGAACCTGGATAGCAAACAGGCCAAGGTGTTCTTTCAACTGGCATGCCTTCTGCATGCTGACAAGTGGTTGTCATTCAGCACTGCATGTGAGTTTTGGATCGCATGGTAGCGGCCTTCAAAGTGATTTCCTATGAAAAACACCACCGCAGAACTTTGCAGCATTGAAACAAGTCTCCTCTGTCTCTAGACAAGGGAGATCAAGGTACGTCAACTGATGAAGTCATCTTTAGTTTGGTGGTTCCGCTGTCCCCTGCTGCTATCCAGCAATAAATTTCTTCCTCTTCGCTGGAAAATAGTAATGGTCAAGGGCCAGGCTATTAGAGCCAGGAGAAGTCCCTGCTTGCCATCAATGTACTTGAATTTGGAGTGATCAGATGGGTTCTGCTTCGCTGGATGCACCTGCTGCAAGGACACCCTGTATGGATACACTGGATAGAAGTCAAGGGGATTCCAGCCTTCCTGGTGGCTCTGTATTGGCCCCAAAAGCTACAGTACGCAGATCTTATAGTAGTGGATGCTCCTTGGCATTTACTGTTTCAAAAAGATGCTAGGGCTTGTTTACCACCCTGCTTTATGGTTGCTGGCTTTAACACCTTGTCTATTAAAAGTACTGAGGGATAGAGGGTTATTGGATGCTGTCATCCACACCATGTTTAAGGCTCACAAGGCCACACCTTGTTAAATTTATTAATAATATTTGGAAGGCGTATTTTGCATGGTGTTTGTTTCTAGGGTTATATTCTCATTCCTACTCCTTTCCATGTCTTTTGGCTTTTTTCAGCACAGGGTGGAGCAGCAGTTGGCCTGAAGCACAATTAAGGGTCAGTTGTCAGCATTGGCAGTCTTAGTTTAGCATCCTCTGATGTTGCTGGCGCCCATTGTCACCTTGGGACCTTGACCTTGTATTTTTGGTGTTGCAGTACTGCCTTTTAAGGATTTCAGGGAGATCCCACTACTAATATTCCCTCCAAAGTGTTTCTCCTAGTAGCCATTACTTCTGGAGTTCTGGCTTTGTCCTGCAAGCCTCCATTTTTTTTTTTTTTTGGTCATTCAAAAAATTCTGCACATGACCAATCAAGCTCCTCTCTATTCCCATTTGACTGTGATGGGGCCTGGCACTTGGCCACTCAGTGTTTAGGGCTGCATTATAGGGAGGCAGGGTGAGTGTCACTTCTCTTCCATACCTAAAAGTGTGTGTGCAGGGAAGGTTGGTAAGGACCCATAATGCCTCCTAAAAAGCAAAACTTTTTTGTTGCCTAGGTTTGGAAAAGCATGGGTTTATTTTAAGAATAATCTAGACTTTGGGATTAAAGGAGAGCTGTGGGGGGTAACCTTTTTTCCCATAGTTCTCTTTAGGGTCACGGGAGGACATATACTGACTATTGCCCACTATATGCTGAGAGCCTGGGTGGATCCTGACAATACTGTTCAATCCTCCAGTCAGCGCTGGAAGATCGGAGGGGGGATCCTGAACGATCAGCGGTGTGTTCACTAACTTCCCGATCAATAGAGCCGACGTGCGACAGTTTCAATGTTGCATGTCTGCTCTAAGTATAGGGATGAGTGTAATTCACTAATCTCATAGTTCTTCTTTAATACAATTACTTAAACGCCACTAAACAATGTTTTTATCTAAAATGGCAATAACACAGTCATCAGAATTATAGAACTAAGAACGACAACAATTCCCTACGTGGTTTCCTGTTTTCTATGGGAAAAATTGAGATTCATCTCTTGTGTATGACTGTACCCCCCAACCCCCTGAGCAGTACTAAGTCAGTGGAGTTAAAACAGCTTTTATGGTATAAGGGGAACTTGGTGGATTTTTGACATGATATATTCTGTTTTTGTCTTACTGAGGCAGATTGTTTTATTCTTCTAGTACCACACATTGATGAAACGTCATTAAATTTTTTTTTTTTAGTTGTTTGAGGAAAATCTGGCATGATAAAGGAAAACAACACCTACACATATGTTATATGAGCTGTGCATATTTTTGTTTGTGTAATAACAAAAATAAACCAGTATGGCTTTATTAGGCCTCATTCACACTGCCGCGCATATACGCACCATATGCGACATATGCAAATAAATGGCTCCATACACATAGCCGCGTATGGAGCCGTATATTTGCGTAGCGTATATATGCGCAAAAACAGAATGGAACAGAGATGCGTCCGGGCAGCGTATTTCCGCGCATATACGCGGTGTACAGTACATTAAAAATTCCATTACGAGTGATGCATTCTGGGATTGCATGTAGTGCACGCATATACGCTCGTATATACACGCATAGACGCTTGTATATAAGCGCATAGACGCAATATACAATTTTGCGTGAGTTTTGTGTGAATGAGGCCTAACAGATAGGATAGGAGAAAGCGTATGAATTGACACAAGAGTGTTTTTTGGTTTGTTTTTTTTAACTTTGGTTTCCTATGCAATGTTGCAATCCTAGCTGGTTCAGAGCTACTGCTATAAGAATGCTATTGTCTAGTAATACCGCAATCTAAAGACTCCACGCCACTTGAATGCACTGACTAAAAAAAAAAAAAGCCATTAGAAACCTGCATGGTTTTAGGCACTGGTTATTTTGTCACTGACAATACCTAAAAAATAACAGAATAGAAAGCTGTATTCTGTCATGTCTATGTTACACTGGCGTTTCTGCCACCGGTCAGGCCTCATGAATGACAGAATACGATGAAACTTATATTGCCTTATTATGAGGTGTTACCGCCGAAGCCAGTAATTTGTCCCTCCACCACCGCTTCCTCACTATTAATCGAGATTCTGCAGCTTTGCAATCTACAGCGACAATTAAACTTCATTGATTCTTGGCAGAGGTTGAATTGCCAGTGTAACATATAGGTTTAGACATGACGCTTTTACCTTGATGTACTGTATATCAGATTGAATCAGTTACGAGGTGACTCTTGAAGCAAAACTTTACCCTTTATCTTAATAATGACTACAAAGGCATCTTTAGAAATGTTTAGGATCTACAAAGACTTCTACATAATTGCTGGCTTTTTATTCTTTGCATACCTTATTTATTTTTCTCCCTATTTTTCTCCTGGTGGCCATTTTATTAAGGGCAGATTAATCCATCTCCCTTTATTTCCTGAAACTCTGGCAAATGTGATTAGGACATGTGCACATCATCTCGGGGGGGGAAATGCCTTTCCCTGAGATCTCGTGAGATTTTGCAGTTTACAGATGAGATTTATCAGCAACGTGCTGCTAATGTAGCATTTCCAGGATGCATCTCTTTGCCATGAGCTACATTATTAATGCCTAAGAGTGCCAGAAAGTGGAAAAACTGTAATTGTAAATAAAAGAAAAATATTTAACTAATGAATGAAAGAGGATTTTCATATCAGCATACAAAGCTGCATGCTGATTTGATGTTTAGTGAAAGGGGGTAAAGGTCCACTTTAAGGCAGGCCTTTCCATTCTGCATTGCATATATTACATTGTATCCATTACGGGAATATCTTCCCTTGGCCATCACACTAGACCAGTGGTTCTCAACCTGTGGGTCGGGACCCCCTCGGGGGTCGAATGACGATTTGCCAGGGGTCGCCTAGTGGCTCTCGGCCGCCGGGAGAGAAACACTTTCTCCCGGAAAAATCGGGGGCCGCCGTAAGTCAGAAAAAAAAACCTACCATAGGAATGCATAGCTAGATTCCTATTGGCTATTTCACTTTGCAAAAGCCAATAGCAAACTAGCTATTGCACCCGCCCTCTGATGCTGCCAATCAGCAGAGGGGGACCTGAAGTTCTCCATCAGTTCCCCTTCTAGGGATTGACAGCAGCAGAGGGCGAGTGCCATATGTATGTATTCAAGCAAAAAAATATGTAAAACACACCTCTAGCTATGCATTCAATGTTCCCGGTCCGCAGCTGCAGAGATTGGGAAATGTCTCGGTGCCTGTGATTGGCGCTGTCAGCTTCCTGGCGGGCTCGGCACGTGGAGCTGCGAACACGCCCGAGCCCATCCCTATCAGTGACAGTACTGCAGAGTATGTACCTCATACTTTAAATCCAATTCTTCTAGTTCCAGCTGCAGAGCCCGGTCCTGTCTTTGCCTATAGCAGTGGTTCTCAACCTGTGGGTCGCTGTGCAAGGCTCTCCTAGCGCAGCAGTGTCAGTTCTCCTGCCACGCCTCCAGATGTCGCTGCAGCAGCCGCGTCATCCCCAAATTTTACCGTTGGGGGTCACCACAACTTGGCAAATGTTACCAAGGGGTCCCGGCCCTAGAAAGGTTGAGAACCACTGCATTAGACAATGCAGTGTTCATGTCTTCCTTTACAAAAGAGTGAGATGAGTAATTAGAGAAAAGGTAATACTCCTCTACCTAAAATACAAAGATTTAAAACTGATGTTGCTCAATCTTGATGATCTGTTTCAGTATTTTCAGGAGGTAAAAATGTACTTCTGTGACCCATATAGATCTGAATGTGTCCAGGTAAAGAATGTGTCAAGGTAAATTGTATCTAATCAGAATCCTTCTTTTGGGCAGATACTTGAAAAAGCTGCAGAGATTGCACGACAAAGTGACACCCTGAGTATGGCGGTAAGTTCCAGGCCATTTCGTTTATTTTGTCCTTAATTGCACTAATTTCTAACTGACCGTATAACAAACATCCAAACTAGAAACCAGATGACTGCTTGATATTATGATGAAAAGATGCAAATTAGGTTTGATCTGTTAATAATTAGCCCAAGTATGGTGAGAAATTGACCCCAGCTACCAATCGTATAGCATTTTGGAAAGTTTCCTTAGATATCCTGCAGCTAGATCTTACAGATTTGGTTGTATGCATGGTCAAAACCTGGTATTGGTCTGGCTATTCACAGGGGCAGGATCTCAAAGGGGTTTTCTATTTATTTTCTATCTAAAGTTTTATTAAATCTCTTTTCACTTTATTTTTTATCTCCTAATTTAAATATTCCTACACCAAACAGAGAGTAGGAGAGGTAAATGCTATACTGGGTTTTCTCTCTGAGAAAGGTTTTAGTGTATTTTGGAAGTGTCATATGTTCCTCAATACTGCTTGCCTGTAACCTTGACAGCTGTAATAAATTGGGGTGTGGATGAGTTAGGTGTGACAGGCAGAATATCCTTCAGCACTTCTAAACACCAGTACAAAGGACATAATTTCTGCTATAATTTTAATTTACCACCATTATATATAAAAGGTAGGTGTGCAGGAAGTGGGACTTGGGGCTCTTTCACACTTGATGCATTGGAGCTGCGCTGCCAGCTTTGCAGAGGCCAGTCACAACACATAGACAGGGGAAAAAGGCTTGTTTTTTTAATGTAGTTAGTTCACACCACATCGTTACGGGTGCATGCAGTACTTTTTTTCAGAGCAGCTTGTTGCGACACAAACCATCACAATGCCGATGTGGTCAATAGAACTGCATGAATATTTTAATAGGTTCTAACGGAAATTGGTAAACAGTGCGATGCTCCAAGTTCAGTGCATCTGCACTGTTCCTTCCAGCGCCTGTGTATCCTGCACAGCTGTCTGGGCCGAACCCGCCCTTGAAGTGAAAGTAAACCCTAACAACAAACCTTTATTTGCTCCCTTTTGGTTTGTTATATATATTTGTTATATATATCATTGGAAATGTTTTGTTATATCTGTCTGAGAAACACAAAAAGTGCCTGTTAAACATGTCAGAAATACAGCACTGTGCCCAGTGTTTCCTCAGGAAGATTAATTACCTCTCCCAGTCCTTATCTTTGGACTACAGAATGATTATCCTTCATGTAGTAAAGATGGTAGAGTGGGAGGGTCTAAGTAGTTTGGCAAGCGAAAACTGGATAGGACTCAAAACACTCAGCCCACAAAGATGTTGGGTCTTGTCAGCCCACAACAGAACATTAGAAGCCGAGTGCATTTCTGGCAGATCATACAGAAATGTGCATTTGCAGCGATGTACTTTATATGTTAGATTTTGGCGGCCGAAAATGGTACTATGGGCCAAATGCCGATAGTACCAAAACGTCCAAAAATGCAATGCATCCCCAGCGTCTCTCCTTCATGCTGGGCGCCAGTCTGTGTCCCCTTCGATCCACTGCTCTCCCTCGCCTGTGTTGACATAGGCAGCAGGGATCAGAGGGAACCGAGTGAGTCCGCCTGCCGCCGCTCAGCTGGGAGGAGAGAAGCTGTCAGGAGGCTGCGCAGGGTGTTGCAGGGAGGAGAGAGCTGCCCCTTTCAGCCGGCATCCCTCTATCACCTGATTGAATGAGCCAATCAGAAAATCTTTGAAAGAACAGAGCGGGCAGCCAATAAGCTGCCAGCTTTATTTGGGTATTCTGACAGTGGGAGAGTCCTCAATCAAGCTTGTAAGCATTGATGGAGGAATCTGTTATATTTTCTTTGTTTTTTCGTCCTTTAAAATATTAGTGTATGGGCAGCTTCAGTAAGTTAAACCAACAGCGTCCTATGTTCTTCCATGTTTGCCCTTGAAGGGGTCGGTCAGCCCTACGTTCTCCTCTGCAGGATTGTGTTATAGTTGTTTGTCTTGCGGAGTCTCATGGTGGTTAATACATGCAATGTTTATATATACACTAGGAAAGTTAATATATAACAGGCCCTAGGGGCAGTTTCGTCCCACAAACTATGGACATTCAGGCTGAAGTTACTGGGTTTTTTTTTCTGTACCCAACTGAAATTCCTCTGCTACAATGGATGGATACCAGTTGCCTACAGTGTAAGGTACCAGTACACAGTTTCATTACCCAAGTTAGGTAGTTTAAAGGAAGCCTTTATTAAGAGAATATGCAGGCTGCCAATGCTGACCTCTCTTTTAGAAAATGTCATGCTGAGCATACATCATCAATACCGACATAGGCACTGACCTGGAACACCTATGCAGATTAGGCGTTCTGATGTTACTCTTTCTCATCCGCATGCTTGTTCTGGGGAGGCAAACCAGAAAATATTTATACCAGAGACAGCCAGGTAACTAGTATTTCTCGAGTTCAGCAGTGGCAGCCTCCATACTTTTCTTATTACAGGTTTCCTTTATAGAAATAGAATGGCCTTGGTGAAAAAAGCATCAGGTATTTGCAGAATATGTCATTGTATGCAGTTATTGTGCAGATGCTCATTGGTTCCTCATACAAACCAGACTTTTGTCTCCTGCACTATATTCCTGAGTCATGTAGATTTAGTATTTTACCAAATAGTGTCTGGTTTGTTTTGAGGTGCTTGAATGTTACATGGACATAGATTCTATGTCCATGTAACATTCAAGCAGCTCAAACTCTCATAGATAGTTTGAGAGGTTTCCTGCTAAACCTCCTCCTATGGATCTAGCTCCCAGCAAAGCACTGATGATATGCTGTACAAGTGCATTTGCTGATTTTGGCTTTTTACTAGTGTTACTCTGCCACCTCGTGGACGTTTTGATTCAGTAACCCGTGATTGAATGTGCTGGGAATAAAATTGTAGGTAAAGTTGACAGTAGCATTACTTGGTTGACTGGTGGGGATTGTTGGCTGGTTTTATCACCACGTATGGCTACTTGCATTAATAAGACAACAAGACCTTTTTAAAAAAAAAAAAAAAGGCGGAATCACTATTTCTAAATAGAGGATTAAGAGGTTTTTGAGGGGGAAAAAAAACCTTTAGTTTTAAATTAAGCAAAAAAACCTTTAAGGAGTCCCTGTCGCCAACTTAAAAATGCAGTTAAAAGCACAGAAAATGAAGTATTTGAAATGCTTACTTGCAGTGTTTTTCTTAAATATTTTTTTTATTCACTTGCAGCGTGCTTTTTGAACTTGCTAGAAACGTTCACTAGTCAGTTCCCTAGCACAGCCCCCTGCCTCCTTGCATGTCATAGCCCTCTACTCTTCTGAAAGTGTTTCGTTAATCTCTGTGCTGGTCCAGCTCCTTCACCCATCACCTCCGTTCATAACCTTTTATGTATCAGCCGAGGAGGAGCAAAGGTTAATACTATAGCGTCTACGGGGGCTGCTCCCAGCAGCAATCTTAGGGCTTTGTCTACACAAGGGAGATTTTAGAGGTAAAGATCATGCATAAAATAAGTTAATTGCTTGTATCATTTCATGGAAAGATTTATGCTGAAATGCATGGCCAGATGACAGGGTCTCTTTAAAAGATGCATTCATGTTGAAATAAAATCTTGTTAACCAATCCTCCCTAGTCCCCTAGTAGTTTCCTCCTCCATTGTTTGCATACCTTGGCCTGAAATCTGGCACTGGCCACCCTGCTCAGTGGCGTTCCATATACTTGAATAGGGCTGTACCCATAGAGTGTCTGTCTAGTGTTGGAGTAAGGCTCTCAGTAAGCTTAGGGGTAGTGTAGTCGCTGCACAAGGTTGGCCAGTGAAGGTTAACATTTTCAATCAGAGAATGTAAATCCTATAGGAGGCCACCACTGTTGGGCAAATCAACCTAAGCATTTGGAGGAGGGGATTCTAGATTAGGTTAGTTTACAATGATCTTGTTCTTTAAATGATTTGTCATGTGACTTGGGCTGAGCGTATTCATTTTGGTACCTTTGTCATTGCTCAGGGTCGCGGAGGAAAGAAATTTAACATTGAGCTGAAGGAGATCATGGAGAGGGATCCGCTCTGCCAGCTGTGTGAGAATGAGAAGGATCTGATCTGGACCTTGCGGTACGACTGTAGAGAAAACTTCCCTTGTTCACTCCCCAAACTACTGTTGTCTGTGAAGTGGAACAAGCTGGAAGATGTTGCCCAGGTGAGTAAAGACATATACTACTGGAAATGTAAAAGTCTTAATGGTACAGAACACAGGAAGTGACTTCACTTTAGTATATAAATTCATGATATTTTTGGACATATGTCTTCCGGCATAGTTTGTGCAGCCGATACCAGATTGTTCTTAGGAATATTGAATAGAAGGCATGTACCTGATCTAAGGATTATATTGAAATCTTTTAGTCAGCAACATATGTGAAATGGTGAACTACATGTACCCTTGAGCTCTGAATATGAAGGATTGCATTTGGTGCGGCATTTGCACCTGTTCATAATATGTTCCTGCAGGATTCATTCAGATGGGACACGTGTATATATAGTAATTAGCATCTGTGAGATGAACATGCATATTGATTGTGCAGGATTTGAACATATGTGGGACTAATTGGAGGCCTCCATTTGTATATCATTGACATAAGTTACAATCTATTTGAGTTGGTGGCTTGTTGAAGTATAAAACAGTATTTTGTACGAGCAGAGTATTGGATAGCATTGAATGTTTTTATAAGAACATTTATAAGCAGGGCTTGAAAGATTCTCTCGTCGGAGGACGTCGGAGCCCGACAATTAGCTTCCCGGCTGGCCGTTGTAATTAAGCGGCCGGCCGGAAACTTTTCATTCAAATGATCGGACGACCGATCTTAGCCCCCCCATGTGATAGCAATAAAGTTAAGTGTAAAAAAAAATTAAAGAAGCATAAAAAAACACTATTTTTTTTTTAAAGTCCCGCCCCCCCCATATACACACGCAAACATGCTTTGGGTGCGCCTACGTGCGAAAACGACGATTGTGCCACACATGTTGCATATCACCACGAACTTGCGAGCAAGAATTTTTAGAGCCATTAATCACTGATAACACTAAACTATTGAGCAACAATTTTGGTTGATTCGGCATGAATTGTCCATAATTCCAGCCATGTATGGATACCATAACACCTTAGAGATGCAGTTCTGGCTGTTCTCTGGTTCAAGCACTGCTCTTTCTCTGAACTTTCAACAGCCTCATCTATGAATACTGGAAATTCAGAAGAAAGATGTACAGTACAGAATCAAATGACAGGAGACTGCACTTGTGAAACATTTTTTTTTTAAACTTTCTTATTAAAGTATGAGACAGAGGCTGGACAGAATCATGTGCCAGAGGCTCATTTGAGGCAGCGGAGGCAGATGCATCTAGCTGGTTGCTCTTTAACCAGTTGCCGTCCGTTCGTTGTAAAAAAAAAGGACGGACGGCACTGCAGCATTGGCGGATTGCCCCCTAGCGGGCGCGCGCACGGGCAGAAAGGACCCGACCAATGCAAACAACCGTTACCGGGTGTTTCACATATAGACGATCGGCGGCTCTATAGCCTGCCGATCGTCTATATGTGCTCGTTTTTCTGGTTAAAGAGACTCTGTCATATAATATACATACCTGTAAAGAAGATTGCACATATTGACCTTTCCACCCGCAATTCTGCTGTGTTACAGAGAACTGGTACGCTGGGAAACAGACACTTCCGGGAGTTGCGATCTACTGAGTCCCCTGCAGCTCTTACTGGTTCCACCCTCTGATCTTGCATCACTGTAGAATACAGTAATTAAATAAGATAAAAGTTAGGAGAGCTGCAAAGGGCCCAGTAAGTGAGTTGTCCCCGAAGTGTTGGTCTCCCATTGCACTTTGGGGGACCAGTTTTCTACAATGGAGCAGCGTGAATGGCAGGAAAGTAAATATTTAGTCCATGTCCCACTGCACTCCAGAACGGAATCCCAATGTAATAATATGGGTGTTGGTATGACCTGTGGATGGTGCCGTGTGAATAAAAATATAATAAAGAAGTCCCACGTACTCCAAGGTCCAGTATGTAGAAGGCCTTTAATACAGGTGCTAAACAATCATGGTGATACTAGTGAACAACGTTTCGGAACCATTAGGCAAACAGTTTGACCACACTGTATTTTGTTCTTGAGCAGTTTTGCAAGTCTTTAGGCTACTATATGTGGTGTCATAGTATCGTGCACGGCCTGCACTAAAGACTGAACTGGATTTATTCTGTTCATGCAAAATATAAAGTGTCAGTTTATCATGGCTGACCATGTCAGATGCTATAGCACAGAGGGACGGGGTCATGGTACAAAACTTACAAAAGGGTTTCAAGGATTGCTATCCCTCCCCAAATCTTTTTTAAAGCTTGATATGGCAGAACGGAGAGTGGCAAGACTGGTACAAGACAACAGAAGACCAACAGTGCAGTGTCAGATTCCTCGCATCACCTTTCAACATCTCGTGGAGTCACGAGGCGGCCCAACGAAGTACTGATGGGGTGGTCATAATCTGGCCACTCAGTGTATATATAAATATATAACATGTCATTTCTTTAGACCACTATTTTATGTCTATGTGAAGCCATAGATGCTGGCATGTCAGACATTAGCATGTTACTGAAAGAGCAGTACGTTGCAGCAAGTACAGAAGCTCACAAACGTGCTCAAAGGGTAACTCGATCTTTCATGACCAACTTCTTTAATCATTTGTAAAGCTACTATGACCTTATTTTTCAGCTTTAAGATGCCTATCAGCTTTTCTGCATAGGACCAGAAATAAATTGGCATTTTACAATAAGAGCAAACACAGCTGTACCGGGCTGTAATAATATGGTTTCCTGTCTGGATTCACTGATTGGAGGTTGTGTGGATGCAGTGCTGTTTTTAGACATCCTTTGGTCTCTGGGCGTCCTTCGGGTTTGCATTTTGATGGCTGATTATCTGTGCTGGTCACAGAGCTCCTCTGTAGCCCTCGCTTCCCTTCCAGATTTACAGCAGCGGAATGTAAACATGAAGCGAGCTGTATTTTTGGAATTTCCTTGCTCCTGTCAGGTCACTCAGACCTCTACTTCCTTCCAAACCACGGCCTGCACGCTGATTTCCAAAAGACGCAAGACATGATTTCCTCCAATCACAGCTTGACTCTTTCTGTGCAGGGGGACCTTGAAAATTCCTACAGACTGTAGATCCATGACTGGAAAACTACCATGTATCTCTGGAAGCACTGTTACATTTTGTTGTTGTCTGATTGATCTTTGCATGTAAATTATATTTTGATTACCAGATTTTAGCAGTTCAGTGTTTGTCTCCACACTGAGTTTGAAAATATCACATTTTTGTAGAGCATTTGACCAGTGTTAGGAAAAAGCTTCCAGGTGTGGGTAGGCTTCTTACCTGTCCTGTAGACGCCAACAGTCTAAGCTCTTTCCTGAATTATCTGGCTCTGCCATAGATGATTGGTCAACTTTCTGAAACAAGGGACGTCTCCCTTTTCTGCTGCATTCTTCATTCTTCACAATAGTACAACATGTACAATAGGGAGAGTGGCCTCTCACTGTAATTACCATGGCAGGTGCAAATGTTATGTGAATAATAAATACTGCCATTCAAATTAAGAGTATGTGTTGGATGAGCTACTTCATTAAATACATTTTACTTTCTAATGCCCTATTGCTGTTAATTAGAAATATATGATAGCTTAAACTGAATGATGCCCCTTTACGTGATAGGCTCCCAATTTCTGTCTATTAGGAAGTAGTTGAGAGCCCCAAATTATTTTTTTGCAGCTTTGCTTCATCTGCAAAGAAGAATGAAATATCTGAGACCTTCCCAAACACCAGCAGTGACTTCTGTGGTCCACTATGGCATTCTTGCTTCATTCTGTGGGGAAAAATATGCTGTACCTCACTGTAGGCATATACTGAAGTGTATAGCTTTACCTGTGTCGGGATATAGCAGGGTGTGTACATGTACATGTGCATGCACCAAAAAGAAAATAGGGTGACCTCTGAAACTTTAACCTTTTAGGTTTTACATATCTGGAGACCTCTGGTAGGGAAGTAAAGTACCTTGATGTGATAGCCTAATTTAAAATGATAACCAGATACCTCTTCCATGTTCAGCAAACAAATACATTATTGTATGCTTCAGATATCTACATACATTTAAAGTCACACTAAACTCGGGAATTACATTTTAAAAATGCATTTAAGTACCCTAACTATTTACAACAATGTATCTTATTTGTGTATCACTCGGCTGTAGATCCTCAAATCATCTCTGAGTTGGTGCCGACACTGTCCTTCCTTCTGGAGGGCCCTGTGTGTTGTAAAGTAGCCACCGCTCCAAGCTCCCTCCTGTGATGAACTGCAACCTCACAATACGTTTACTAATTTGTATTGAGACTGTAGTTCATCACGAGAGGGAGCGGTAGCTAATTTAGGTCCCACCGGAATCACAGGGAACAAAAGTAGCCACCCTCCAGAAGGAAGGACAGTGTCTGCACAAATTCAGAGATGATTTGAGTATCTACAGCCTAATGGTACACAAATAAGATATATACATTGTTAGGGTACTTTAATGCAATTTTAAAATTAAACTCCTGAGTTTAGTGTCATTTTATGTAAATCTTCCAAACACTTCACTTTCCCTTTTATATATTGGGTTTCTTGCAATTTCTAAAAAAATAAAATTGTTTTCGACAAAAGCAGATCATTATTGTAGCTAATGTTCATTACACTTTAGGACTGTTCTCCACTCTTCTTACCCTCCATTAACAATCACATGGGTTTTGCTGGTATGGCAGAGCAATAGCGCAGATTAAACTTCCCCCTTTTTTACACCAGTTCCAAAAATTGTCACAAAACATATACCAAAGTGCAGCATCCTCTTCTGAAAGCAATGTGATTCTATATCTAGATGTCCAGGTGCACTGAAAGGAAAGTGTTGCCAGATTTCATACACAATAATTTCCTGGCCTGTCTGTGATCAGACATCCAGACAGTGAACTGATAAACAGGGAAGTAGAGCCTCGCTCTGTGAGGTTAATAAACAGTTCTCTGGAAAATTCCCCGAGCATAGTCAGCACTCTACTCATAAGGTCCACATCACAGGACTCTGACTTCAGAGAAGTGTACTCCTAATGGTTATACCACTATGTCCTCAGTACCCTCTGTATATGGCAGATATGAGACAGCTCTACCTATTCTGCTTTGCCTTTACTGGACACTGATCCATGAGATATTTCAAGAACAAGCCTCTGATCACTGTAGAATGATA
>NW_017307415.1:456410-481578 GCF_000935625.1 Nanorana parkeri | reverse complement strand
GGGGGGGGGCGAGGTGTGTTCTTTTAAAGGTAGAAGCCCAACGTGATGAGCTTATGCCCTCCTCATCTCATGCTTGCCCTGCCTTTCATTTGCCTTTCATTTACTATCAGCGCAAGGAGACCGGCAGAGAACACATAGCATTAAGGCCCTACAATGGCAAAGTACATTTCCAGGTCTACATGAAACACGATTGGCGGATCCAGCACTAGGCAGTGATGCTGAGACAAGCATAGTTGCAGCTGGAAGTGGGATCCAACTGAGGTGTGCAGGTCATGGGAAAAGTTTGCCACCTTTGACAGCATTCTGTGGACTGAGCTGGAGTGCAGAGAGCATTCTGTGGACTGAGCTGGAGTGCGGAGAGCATTCTGTGGACTGAGCTGGAGTGCAGAGAGCATTCTGTGGACTGAGCTGGAGTGCGGAGAGCATTCTGTGGACTGAGCTGGAGTGCAGAGAGCATTCTGTGGACTGAGCTGGAGTGCAGAGAGCATTTGGCGGACTAATAACATAGCTGGCATAGCTGAAAACAGAGGGTAGGTAATGACTGTCCTTACTGGTGAACTTCAAAATTCTCATGTCTAGTTTACTTGGAGACTAGAGACCTGGAAACTGAAGACTGCAGACCCCCCATTTTGGTTTCTTAAGTAATGAAACTGTACAATCTTGCAATTGGAAACCAAAAGGACAAAAACGTTAACTTAAAAAATAAGTTAAGTATACAGTAACTAATGTTTTTCATATATGGATGAAAGCTTTAATCAATTCATACATTTTCACCTCTATAGTAAATCGCATTGGTATGACTTGGCAGTCAGCTGCCTATCATGGCATAAAGATGCATGTTTATATCAATATCTGGTTATATACTAGGCAAACAACCTGGTGACGGCCATTTCTTAATTGACTGTGATGGTTCAGCCCTCACAGGATGCAGAGCATCCGTGAGCATATGATCGATTTTTTGATCCCAAAATAATTGGCTGGATAGGACAATGGTCATCCCTTGTCAGTGACCACTTTTGGTAGTTACCATATTCCCCCTTCCCTACCTTTTTCCTTTTTTATCCCAGTGCTGTATGTGTCCAGCGATATCCAGACACATTCCTGGTCTTGTATTTACAGCTTCAAGCACTGCTGCAGATCTGGTCCAAACTACCCCCAAGAGATGCCCTGGAACTGCTTGATTTCAACTATCCTGATCAGTATGTAAGAGAATATGCTGTCAACTGCCTAAAGAGCATGAGGTAGGTGCATTCTGTGTGACCACATATAACGTGCCCGACAGATATTACTGCCATAGAAGGGCAATAAAAGATTTGGTTGGGTTGCCCACATACAGATAAGCATTTTAATCATTTCTGTAATTTACTTTGTGTAGCCTTATTTTCGTCACCTTTGGTGTGTTAAATATTTACAAGTAATTGATGTATGCAAATGTTACTTCCTGTATTTATGTTGGATCAGTTATGTTAGATGAAATGTCCTATGACCACCTGAAGTTTTTATCTTTTGACATCGCGGTTTTATTGATCGTTCTAAATATCCAAGATAAGGACATAACAGATGTGTGGATTGCTGTACTTGCTGACACCTTCCTTCTTATGTGTTTACAGTGATGAGGAGTTATCCCAGTACTTGTTGCAGTTGGTACAGGTTCTCAAATATGAGCCTTTCCTGGACTGCGCCCTGTCCCGTTTTCTGCTGCAGAGAGCCCTGGCTAACCGTAGAATCGGACAGTTCCTGTTTTGGCATCTGAGGTTGGTACACATTGGTTTTAGAGACTTAGACGGTGCTTTATTGCTAGCCATCTGACTACAAATATTAAGCTAACCAAGGGAACTGCAAGCAAAATATGGGCAAGCATTCACACTCCTAGACCCAAACAAAAAACATACAGTATTCTTTTCATATATCATTTTTTTTTTAGAACATCATTGCAGATCTGGTAAATATGTAGAGTTTTGCTAGTGACTAGACCAAGCAGGGAATCTATATATTTTTCAAATTTGTTTATTTCGTCCATTGAGGAACACAGGAAGTCTTAAGTCTTCAGGTTATTCTGTCCCCTACAGGAGGATTGGACACTAGAAAACAAAAAAAACTGTAGGCCAGCCCTCGATAATCCGCTCCTAAGTTGCCTCAGTTTTTTGCTAAAAGCATCAAATTCATTTCTTCAGCTCTGCTTATGTTAAATTCTAACCTTTTTCCTTGCACTTCTCTGCATTAATGCACAGTCCTCCTCAGCCTAGCTTTTTGAGTGCTGGACTGGATATTGTAGGGATAGCTGTTAGCATTACCTCAGTGCTTGCCCTGTCTTTGAAGACTCGCTTAGTGTGTGGGTTAGTCAGGCTGAGCCAGGAGCTACCTCATTTGCATAGGTCGCTGGATGCCATTATTTCCTGTTCCCGCTGGTTTTCTGTGGACATTAAGGATGCTTACCTTCATGTCTCTACCTTTCCAGTGCATTCGTAAAACATTTTGTTCAGGGGCCCCTGCACTACCTATTCGCAGTCATGCCCTTTGGCCTTTTCATCTGCATTTCAGATATTCACCAAGATATTAGCCCTGCTGTGCTCTCATGGCATCGCATTGTGGGATACTTGGATGACCTCCTGTTGAGGCCTTTCTATTCTGTTTCAGAAACCTTTGGCCTCTCACTCTTTCATTAAAGCCTTTAGTAAAAGCAGTCTTCCATGTAGCTCCCCCTGTCTGTTCCCTGCAGTTTTGTTTTTTTTGTCAGTGTCCAGTCCTACTGTAGGTGGCAGTATAACCTGGAGGTTTAAGGCTTTCTCTGTCCCTCAATGTACTCCAAGAAAAGGATTGTATGGTAAGCAATTTTTATTGTTTTACATTGAAATAAATTATTGCCAAGTCCCACCCTCATTACTTGGCCTTCATGAAAAGTGCATATAAGCTTACAGGTTTTGGATTGTGACTACCCTGTAGTTTTTGTCAGTATAAGATAACTCATGAAAGTTGACACGACATTATTGTAACCCAGAAATGTACCCAAATGCCTCGTTTTCAGTGTATTAGAAGGGGACCACTTGCCAGAAACACTGACATGTCAGCTAGTTTCAAAGACACTTTTCTGCATAACTGCATGCCTAACGTCATCATACTTTTCTGGGATTGACTGTCACAAAAGACTGCCCCACAACTGTTTCAGCTACATCCTCATGTTAATCATCCTTCTCCATACTTATTGTGGCTGTAGTGAAGGGACTGTAAAAGAAATGTTAAAATCACTACAATGAGATCTGAAAGTCATTTTTGTATAGTTTGTAACTGAAGGAGATCCTTAGATTATGAACCGTGGGTTACAGCACATTTCATTCAGGGTTTCATGCACAATTTTATAAATGCCCCTTACCTGTCATGGTAATAAGTAGTTGGCCTGATGGAAATAAAGAAGGTCATTATATTGTTGACAATTCCACCACTCCTTCCCTAGCTCCCCTTTATAATAAAAAATAAAATGGGGATAAGTGAAAATCACACTTCACTGTGTAATATTTCTTTTGCTCTATGAAGTAAAGACTAGCACAGAAAATCCATAAGTTGCGGCTATATTTCTGAACTGTTTGCCCAGAGACATGGGAGCCCTAGGAATCATCTGCTCAGTCTTATTTTATCATTTATAACCCCCCCTTATAAAGCAAGCTTTACATTGCAGATCCAGACCATGCAGAACATGTGTATGCTGATCAGATATGCTGATTAATTCTGCAGATTGTTACAGCAGCCCTCATGCAGCCAGAATGTTCATCAGCATTGAATGGTTCCCACTTTATTTCTCTGACGTTGATGGATAGACCCCTATGCATTAAATATGAACCCCCATCATTGTAGCACAGGAATTTAAGGAACACTACTCATTTAAAGACTTCCCTCAGACAGATAACATTCCCAGCACGGAAAGCACAGTACAGGGCCCCTTGGCAAGGAAAGGAGTTACCTGGAAAAATGTGGTATTACGTATGTGTGTGTGTGTGTGTGTGTGTGTGTGTGTGTGTGTGTGTGTTATTTGAGGTTGAATAAAGACATATGTCCATCAAGTCCAACCTAGTGTGTGTGTGGGCTGGGGTGTGTGTGGGTGTGTGTGTGTGTGTGTGTGTGTGTGTGTGTCTAGGATTTAGTTGAACATGTGATCACATGTATAGTGGATGCTCCAAATTCCCTGCAGACATGGTCTCACCTTTCACTTTTCTTCTGTAGGGCTGAAGTTCACATTTCTGCTGTGTCAGTGCAGTTTGGTTTGCTGCTGGAAGCCTATTGCCGGGGCAGTGTGGGTCACATGAAAGTGCTTTACAAACAGGTAACCATCACAAAACTATAAAGTGCTCTTATTGGCAAATTTCTCCAGAAACTATTTATATGTAGACTAGCAGAAGTGCTCCCATTCATCAGATGGTGAAAATGTTAAAAGGAAGAAAAAAAAAGGAATTGTGTATGTAAAATAGTAATGTTGTTGACATCCAGGGGCGATTGTTTGTCCCTAACTGCAGGTAATTGCTCCATGTGCAATTTACATCTAAACACTGGCGGGCAGCTGCGGCTGTCGTCAGCCTGTCATTGCTTTGTACAGGCCAGTGGCCACAACTATCTGCAGTCACCTGTTGATGCAGCCACAGGAATCAGCTGAATTTGTGCCACCGCTTTAGAGAGGATTAGCAGCTTTGTGTAATATGCCATTTATACAGCCAGCAGAGACTAATATGTGCACACACCCACCAGAGAAGATGCTGGCGAATCTGGCAGCTACCTTTGCAGAGGTAGCTGGTGACCACCTCTAAGAAGGGTATGGAATGTAATCTTTACTACAACACCCATGAAACCTGTGTCTCCTTTTCCCCCTTTTACATTGAATAAATGCATTACATTTTAATGAAGTGGACCTGTGAGTAAATGGAACACTCTGGATTATTTTATGCTAATCTCTCACCTACAAATGTTATCAACTGTGCTGGTATAAAAAAAAATGATATGCTCAATATACATAAAGCTGATTGGTTACTCTGTTCAAGTGCTCCAGATTCTGTCCTAGTTTTAATAAATTCCCCCCATAGTCTGCAAACTTCTTCAAAGGAACAGATCCCAATAATATATTCCACTTCTTGTATGTTTTTTATAAGCTCCATGTACCAAGTGCTCGGAATAATTTGTGATTTATAAAATAGCATGCCAATCCCATTTGCTCCACCTCTGTGCCCTCCCTCTTCCAAGTACACTTACCAGGAAAACCTGACCATACACCAATCACTAAAAAATGCTCAATTCCCCCATCCTTGCTAAACGGCATGAATGGGGGAATCCTACCCATCTGGCTGTGTCACTGTCAGACTACCCGAATTTTCAGCCAAGCTCCTTCGTCAAATGGAGGGGTACCAATGGAGCCACACACTGCACAAATTTCAGCTGAGCTAGCAGGACTCTTATTTCTAAGAAAGGTCAAAAAGCGCTTGTGAGTATAATCCAGGAGTTTCCTTTTTAAGAACGCTGAGAGGAATTTATCAAAACTGGAGCAGACAGAATTTGGAGCAGTTGCCCATCTCAACCAATCGGCTTCTCTTTCATTTTCAAACCTTGATTGAATAAACTGAAGAGAGAAGCTGATTGGTTGCCATGGGCACCTGCTTCAGCTTTTGTCTTCAGTTTTGATACATTCCCCCCACTGTGTTTTATACTCCTCTCCTTACTCTGCTGTAAGGCAAGGAAAAGCTGCATAGTGGAAAAATTCTTAAACACTTCTATTTATTAGGATGACAGTAAAACTCGGACAGCACAGTTTAAACAGCATGTGTATAGTTTGTATAACACCGATATCCTGAGAGCAGTGCACAGATCCCTCCCTAATGTGATGATGTCACAAGCCCCCTTATAGCCCTCCTGAGGATGTTGTCCAGTAACTAGACAGGTTGCAGTATTTGGTTTTTACAGTATTTGGTAAATCCGTATGATATTGCCGTTCTCTACTTAGGCTAATCAGAGGAGTGTGATTTGTGTTTGTTTGTGAATTCTTTTGGTCCTGAGAGCATCATCAAATTGCTCCCTAATTCCTAGGTGGAGGCCCTGAACAAGCTGCGCACACTAAATAGTCTCATCAAGCTGAATGCTGTAAAGCAGAGTAAGGTGAAGAACAAGGAAACAATGCATGCCTGTTTAAAGCAGAATGCCTACAGGGAAGCTCTCAGTGATATGCAGTCACCACTCAATCCCAGCGTCACCCTTTCTGAGCTTGTGTGAGTGTTTTACCTTCTTTGTTCCATGTGGTTACATAAGGAGTCATCCCTTATCATTTCTAGTACTAAGACAGCTGCTCCATGGTTTGTTTTGAACCCGTGCTGGTGAGAAACATGAAAATGAGCTTGCAGACACGTGTATCTCACAAGTTACTTGCTGGATACCACTATTTTTTTTTTATCCAGCCAGTAATCTGAGCGCCCAGTGAACTTTTTATTACTTGTGTCTATGGGTGGGAATTTAATTAGATTAATTAAAGGAGAACTATGAGTTGATTGAAAATCACTCATCCTCATAGTTCAGCCGACTTGTGATTAATTAAACTGTCACACGTCGGCTCAATAGATCGGGAAGTGATCGAACACATATCGTCGTTCACTCCTCGATCATCTCCCTGCAGAGAGAGGTGACTGTCAGTCACGGCTCCCTGCAGGGATTCCCCCCTCCCCGCTCCGATCCTCTAGCGCTGACTGGAGGAACGGACAGGGGAGGGGGCGAGTACAGCTGGCTCTGCCTTTTAGATGGGCAGAGCCAGCTGTCACTCACGCAGCAGGGTGGATCTCGACAGTAATGTCGGGATCCGCCCCAGCTGCGGCCGTTTCAGTATACCGCGAGCTGTAGCTCGTGATATACTGAGCTTTGGGTCACGGGAGGACGCTAGTATATGTCCTCCCGTGACCCTTAAGAGAACTATGGGGGAAAACACTTACCCCATAGTTCTCTTTTATTGGAAGTCCATTATCAGTTGCTTACTATGTGCTCAATGCCAGCACCCAAGCACACTCTTTTTTTACCCTCTTTGTCCTTCATGGATAGCTGAAGCTATCCTCCAAGGTTCTCATGACTGCTGCTTACCACTGGTCTTTTCCCTGCTGTCACTCATCTTGTTTCTTCTTGTATAAACAGTGTGGAGAAGTGCAAATATATGGATTCAAAGATGAAACCTCTGTGGATTGTCTACAACAATAAAGGCTTTGGAGGGGACTACACTGGGATCATCTTTAAGAATGGAGATGGTGAGAAATGAAATGCAACACTAGCTACAATTCTGGGGGGAAAATATTTTTTTTAGGATTAATATGTCAAACTGATTATAAATGTTTTCTGTGGACAGATCTGCGTCAGGACATGCTAACCCTTCAGTTACTACGTTTAATGGATATGTTGTGGAAGGAAGCGGGGCTGGACCTCCGGTGAGACACTTTCGGTGGAATTCTTGTTGAATGGGGAAATGTGATGAACTCGCAAATATTCTCCAATCATGCCAATTCTT
Organism: Nanorana parkeri; assembly: GCF_000935625.1. NCBI lineage: Eukaryota > Metazoa > Chordata > Amphibia > Anura > Dicroglossidae > Nanorana > Nanorana parkeri. The sequence continues at coordinate 474,065 of NW_017307415.1, read as the reverse complement.
GTATTGCCCTCCATTTCCTTCTCCAAATCTTAATCTTAGAATGTGTAGCAAAGTTTTTCTTGCCTTCAGCATTTTACACTGTTGTACCTTTTAGAATTGCTGTGGAACTGCAGTCTCTGCAAGATGATGCATACTATTTTTGTTTAAGTTATGTTATGTGAATGAAGGCATGTAACAAATATAAAAAAGTATTATCCCAATTTTGCTGGGAAAGTGGAAATAAACTAAAGCTGCCATAGACATAGGAGGAGAGTTGGTCAAGACGCAATCCAGCTAACCTTTAGGGAAACAATCAGAAGAAGCAGTGCAGTGTTTACTTGAACAGCCTTGTCCTGTTATTATGGGTTGAAAGAAAATACCCCTTCTCTTTAAACCCATGATAACATGTACCTATAGGTCTGGATGAGTTGTGTGTTACATTATTAATTTTTGCTGATCACCCGACTAGCTTTCTTAATTCAGAATGACTTGTACAACAAATTCTCTGGGAATAAATATGGTGAATGTTGCTCCAATCAAGATAATCTGTTTATCATAACCAGCATGGGGGTCAGAGACCTCATGGAGGTAAGGTGTTGATTGCATTTGCATGATTGGAGCTAGCAGGTGTTAATAAGCTGCCCAGAGAGAGGTGTGTAAATAGCATTGCATGTGGCAGACAGTAGATGTTGAAAAATAAAGCAAGTCCAGTCGTCTTGATTTATTTTTTACAGATATTCCATGATCTGGAGGAGTGAGAACCTTCACAGACAACCTTTAAGGTTGTTCTTTTTCTCCCACCATTTTTTTCTCTCTGGTGCTGTAACATGTTCAGGATTCACCGTTACCTTTGTCCATGGCATGCTCTAAGGCCCTCTTCAGACCTAGGTGTTTTGTAACTGAAAGGGCAAAGTACTACAACCCTCAGAGGAATTCCATTGTTCTCAATGGCCCGTGATCACATCTAAAGCATCCGGTCATCTGTAGCAAAATGCCTGTCACTAGAAAAAGTGCATGAACGAAATATTACTGCAAAAGCAGATCACTGGCCAACCTGCCTCCTGAATGTAGACTTAGATGCATGTGTGACCAATGATAAAGATATACACTGCAATGTCCTAGTAAAATTTGCAGATCTGGTATATTTTCTCGTGTATCTGCCACTGACAAGCTTGATCAGTTTAACAAATTTCTGCCGCCCTCCTCACCATTTGTACGAGCTGCCCTCCTGCTGACTTCTGTCAAAGCCTCCACTGACAAGGATGTTTTTATACTCCCCTCCTGCTGCTCCTTTGGGGATCTCGGCTGTCATCTCTTGGCCTCTGGAAGGGAAGTTACTGGCCTTGCGCCCTTAAACACTATAGTGTGGGTGTGACAAACAGTCATGGGCTAATGCCAAGTGGCCCTGTGACCTTGGCAGCACTTAGCATTAAGTTGTCACCTATGCAGTGCTCAGTCTGACAACAGTTGCTGAGATACCTTTGTTGTAATTATCCAGGTCAGCCTCAGATAGGGCCCAGCATTGAGTGAACAGATTCTTCAAACATCTTGGCTGTCATGTGTGCCATATTCCACCATTAACCCCTTACTGGGAACCTCTATATCTATTACACATTACCGTAATTAAAAATGAAAGTGATCTCTCGCTTATAGTCTGCAGCTGCTGTCATTTTACTAAAATTACAAACATTTCCCTTACATGTATCTATAGCATCCTGAAAGCATTCAGTGCACAGTGTTTTAAATATAGAATTTTTGTATTTTAAATTTTTTTTTTCTAGTAAGATACTTTCTAAGACAGTTGCCCCCCTATGGGCCCTTTCACATGGGCTTTTTGATCAGGTCCGCCTGCCGGTTTATCAGGCGGACCTTATAGGAAGCCCAATGTAAGTCTATGGGCAGTCAGATCTCAATTGATGGATGTCCATTTACATCTGGTATTCCTGGCTTCGGCCAGGTCTGTAGAAACAAAGGAATCCTTTTTTTTTTGCCGCCGTAGTAATCTGATGTAAACAGACACAAGTCCGTTCACACCCAATTCCCCATAGACATGGGTCCAGTAAACTAGACGGGCACGAATGTCACAATGATGAACTCTGTTCCAATCAGCAGGGGATCTGTGCACAGATCCCCTCCTGATTGGGCTGTGTAAAAGGGGCCTTAAGTGTGCCAAGGGTGCTCTACTTCTTATTACAACACTGAAACCAATCAAATGGTGATATTTAATGCAGTGCTCCCACTTAGCAGTCACTTTTGATATAATTGCCAGTAAGGCTTGGAGTCTTCTGAACAGCACACGGTATGACTCTTGAAAAAACATTTTCTGGTGGCAACTCAGAATGATATATTATTTTTGGGTAAAAATCATTCAGCTGTTAAAGCTGATCGAAACCCAAGAATAAAACTATAATATATTACAGCTTGCCAGTCCTTAGATCTGGTGGCTTGAATACTTTTTCAGGCTTTTTTCCTTTTATTCTCACCTGGTGATCCTGCCAGTAACACACTTCATGTCCCAGGGTGACAACACTCACTCACTGTACTGCATCTCTGGAGAGTTGTCCCCCCAGGACAGAATACCTTCCCCTCTTCTCCATAACACATAGGCTAGAAACACATTTATTGACTACCCAGATCTATAAACTCCAGATGGTCTGAGACCTCACCCCTAATACGGAATATATTACTAAAAAATCCACATCAAAGTGTCAGTGGGGGTTTTAAGAGGTATCAGACGTATTTAAAAAAATAATTGAATTACATTTTGTATTTTTTTGAATACGTCTGATGCCTCATAAAAACCCCACTGACACTTTGATGTCCATAACACATAGGGTTGACTGTTTTGTTGTCCAAAAATAGAACTGGGAACAATTATAACCGTTATCAGAGGCAGAGAGCACAAGAACTCATCAACTTACAGGCTTTTCACAGGCTGCCACAATCATTTGGTATTTGCTTGAACATATTGATCAGAGATTCAAAACACTTTTGATTATATACTGTATTCAACAGACCAAAGGGGCACACTAAGAAGGGTTCACTGTATACATATACTTTACAATCCGTCAGCTAATGTTAGTGATTAATAAGTAAATAAGCCCCCCCTCCCCAGTGGCTGTGTGGTACAGAAATCTATAACAATACATATATGTGTAACCCTTTTAGCAGTAAACAATGCCTTTATGCCCAACCGCTTACTAATGTCAATCTTTTCAGCCCCTCCCAAAAAATAGCTGTAAATCTCCACAGATGCTGCTTGGTAAAGCGTCATTTATATTGTAAGCCTAATTCTTATGATTTGTAATCTATGACACAGCACCCTCTGTTGGCAGCATTGGAAATTAACTTGTAGATGAAGAATATAGTTCAGTATGTATGCAGGAGTTATATTTTACATTATAGAGGTGGTAGTAGATTTTCAGGGATGGATATATCTTAAATAAATCTGTGATTGTGGGTATAATATTTCTCTTACACAATAGGTCCGTTCCACTAATGACACTGGATAACTTTGGAGCAAATTTGTACCTAGCTAGTATGGCTCGAATTAATTCTGTTTCATCCTTGTGAATGTGAAGCATCTTCTGTGTCTTTTTTTTCCCTTTTATTAGTTTTAGTGTGGTGCCCAATTAAAGTTAATGTTCATTATTTCCTAACGGTGAACCCACTCTTGCTGCCCTGTGGCTTATTATAAGACATGTACAGCATTTTGCCATGCAAGTGGCTTTTAGTAATTGCTAAAAAATGTTAACAAGACTTTTAATTGTATGTTTTAGAATAGTGCCTTATGGGTGCCTGGCAACAGGTGATCGGTGTGGAATGATAGAGGTAGTTTCTGCAGCTGAAACCATTGCAGATATCCAACTTGACAGCAGCAATCTTGCAGCAGCAGCGGCCTTCAACAAGGATGCTCTACTCAACTGGATCAAAGAGTACAATGTTGGGTAAGTTGTACACTGTCACACTGCATTCAGGAGTCTCCGCTCAGTTTTCTTCTTTATAACATGCATACTGCAGTCAAGCATGGCTCTTCATACTGTATTCCAGGAGTTACAATTCATACTTCTCAGCCTACAGTCATTGCTATTTACTGCTCACTGCATATAGGGCATTCACTTTACTATAAAGCTCTGGTCAGTTCATCACAAATTACAGGATTTAAATGTCCATGACTTACTTACTGCACTTAATTATAAGTTCATCTGTACATATTGTTTTCTCTGTCTCCCTGCAAAGTCTTACAAATACCTGTTGATCCTGCCAGTGAAGTCCCCTAATGCAACTTCCTGTGATGGTGTGACAATGATGCTGCACTGATCTCGAATTTAGAGCAGTATTGCCTCTCGTGTAGTCTGTACTACTACAGTGGGATCAAATGATGTTGCACAGGGTGTGGCTATTAGCATTGTCACTGCTGATTCATGAGCCTGTAGCTTGTCAGTCAACACCTGGCCACACCTAGTCCTGACCACTGCTTTCTGGATTGACAGCACTGCCTCTTTTACTTAAATACTCCAGCTGTGAGCTGCAGTGCCTGGGAGGGAGAGCATGTAAGACATAAATGAAGGAAGATTTGGCTTGAAAACTTAAACAGCCCTGGTGGCTGTAAAGTAACATAATGAGTGCATTGGGGAGAACTGATTAGGCAGTGTGTCCATGTGACTGTGCTGACCAATGAAAACCTTTTCTGAGCTTCTTTCTTCAAGAACACCATTCTAGAAAAAAGAGGAGATTCACCTTGGTCAGCATGGTCACGTGGCCACACTGACAAATCACTGCTCTCCATTGCAACCATTATATTATTATACAGCCTCCACGACTGTGTAGTATGTTCAGGTTCCCGGTAAACCTGCCTTAAACATGGATACGTATATGGTGATCTATGCTTCCATGTTTTAGTTTAATAGTCACGTGCAGTTGATATGTATTTTTACCATGTCTACATGAAGGCTTGGTCTGATCAGGCACTTTTGTCACCTTGTTCTGAAGTAGTAAAGCTTTGTGAAGGCTGATGTAATGGGAGTGTGGCCGGCTAGTTTGTTCATATAGGAGAATTTGGTTGTTCTTTAAACTGTAGCTATAGCAATTTTGTTTTCTCGACTTCATCCTAATGACTATCCATGCTGAGGTACTGTAAGCTGTAGATACAAGTAGTTATTACCTTACCTTTCTCAGGGAACCCTTGTATGTCAAGGGTTCCTCTATGTTAAAAAGGTTTTATTATTATTATTGCTGTTTTTGTCCTATTTGGAGGGATTTTCCTTAATTTCCTGCTTTGCCCGCTGGCCCTTCATCCTTAATCCTCCTGCAGTTGTCCCAGCTCATGGAAGTGACAGGTAAAACCTGCAGCCACAAGGAAGGTGGGGAATAGGATGCCTTTGACGGTTCTATTATAATAGTTATGACGTTGGCAGTAAAGAGTTAACTATGTGGTGTGCAGCATTTCTAAGCATTGACCCAACAATCCCCCTGTAATTGTTCTGTTTCTGGTAGGGATACAATTGTGTTTCATATTTAAGATTCCTGTAAATTCTTTAGTTATGTGGGTAGCTGGCTTTTTACAGTATACAATTGGAATGTGTGGTATGAGATGTTAATTTAGGAACCTTCTTCCTCTCACAGAGATGACCTGGAGCGAGCAATTGAGGAGTTCACTTTATCCTGTGCTGGCTACTGTGTAGCTACTTATGTTCTTGGGATCGGTGACCGGCACAATGACAACATTATGGTCAGAAAGACGGGGCAGGTGAGACACCATCTCCAACCTATTCTTGGGCCAGCGTTACAAATAGAGTGCAGTTGCCAAAGGGTGCACATAATTAAAAATAATCATAATCCTGTACTTATACCATTCACAGACAAAAACCGATTATGCATTATTCATTTTCCTATGGATCCTCGTCCATAGTAGTGCTATTATACATGCAGATCTCTAATTTCATAAGATTATATTCCCAATCGATTTGCCTTGATAATAAAAATGTTAATGGTAGATTTGCAATAATATCAGATTAATGGAAGTGCTTTATGATTTCTAATACTTGTATTTCGTAACATTTGAATACATCATGTTGCTGGCTAATGCTCTAGGTGTCCCCCCCCTCCCCTCTCTTTTCAGCTGTTTCACATTGACTTTGGTCATATTCTTGGGAATTTCAAGTCCAAATTTAAAATTAAGAGGGAGCGTGGACCCTTCATCCTTACCTATGACTTCATCCATGTTATCCAGCAAGGGAAACCAGGGAACACAGAAAAATTTGGCAGGTTGGTTATCTTTTAGCTGTAAATGAAATACTGCTGGGCGAGGTCCCTCTCTTCTAGCTTACTCGTTGTACGTACTTGTTTTCTTTGCTGCTGCTGTCTTTTTCCCCAGTGATCCACTAGAGTGCCCAGTAATCTAAATTCCTGAAAATCCTCAGTGAAATTACCCATAAAACCATTGTTGGGCATTGTTGACTAGATTGCTACTTTAATTTTGAAGTATATGTAAACCCAATCACTAAAATCTCAAACAAGCTTTAACATGTTAATGTAATTTAAAACAAAATGATTATTTTTAAATCTGTCGCTTTCATTCAAATTTCCCTGGTGATCCTGCTACTGTATGATGGTCCATTATTCCTGGTATAGGTGACTGCGCTCTTTCTGTCTTGAAATTGTTCTACTACATTGTCACCCCGTCACTTGGAAACTACAACTGGACTTTTCAGCACAAATTACACAGACATAATTAACTGTTGTAACCATCAGGAAACCTGCCTTGAGAAATGCTATTCAGCCTTTGCAGGAATGCATGTAGACAGAAAGTGGTCGCAGGATGTCAGCAACACTGCCATGCGTCAATGGATTACAAAAGGGGAAAACACGTCTGGCCCGATTTATATCCCACTTCTCATAGATGCTTCCGTGGGTGTGAGGAATCTGGAGATATGTTACCCACCTGGTGGACGTGCCCATTTGCTTCCAGTTTCTGGACTAAAATATATAAACTACTGAGAAATATGTTAATATGTTTGGTCAACATCTAACAAGGGGCCCAGGACAGGTCTTTACTACATATGACGGTGTCCGGACTAACTAAGTCACAACGCTCCCTTACGCCCCAAGTTTTTCTAGCTGCCTAATTAACTTTGACTAGGAATTGGAAGAAGCAATTTATTCCATACACAGAATTTACTCAGAGAATGGATAATATTATGCTAACTGAACGACTAGCGAGTCTTCTTATTGAAAAGCATACCAATTTTTTGCGCATGTGGGACCCTTAGTTGTTTACTTCTCATCCTGGACTATATCTGGATGCCCTTCATTATCTGTGATGGTGTTTGGAAGGGGGTGGGGAGGATATCTTAGTGAGTTCGAGATTGATGGTCAATGGACCTCTCATTATCCACACCACTGCTGGCATATCAGTAGTTTTCTGTTTCTGTTTTCTTTCCCTTTCTCTTATTACTTTGGTTATTCCATACTCCTTTCTTTTGTAATCTGTTCAGTTATTGTTGAACTTCACTTGGTACTGGAACTTTATATAGCTGTATTGATGTGCAGATGGCTGTGGGGAAGTATTTTTCAGCCATCTGTAGGAGTTCAAATTGTCAGATAAGCTATCACGATCCTTTCATCGCTGTTCCATGACTATGGATTTGTCTCATGTTGATTGTGCTGCTCTGGTTGTTATACAACAGAATTTAATGTTTTATGATTGTTCTTTATTGAAATTCATAAAAGAATATTGTTACAAAGAAAAAAAAAGGGGAAAACAAATGTTGCGCACACACAATTTGATACATAGTGCTTTAGAAAACTAAGGGTTGATTTATAAATCTTCTGGCCAGACCTACGTTGAGCGAATGCGGTTCACATAGCATTCCTTCCACTAGAGCATAGAAAATGCCTATGGTCAGAAGCTTGTTAAATCACCCCCTAAGGGCCAATCCACTCCAGCAGTCGTGCTACAATGCACGGTTGCTGGTGTGCGTTGCCAGGCACCATACCGATCAGCCGCATCGTATGGTTTAATGTTTGTTTTGTTAGAACTTTATTCAAATGTCACACGGGACATTTCACAAAGTTCTATGGGTACAGCACGGTGCAATGCACTTGTACTGCATTCCACCACAACACCATGGTGTCACCTGAGCCCATTTGAAACAACACAAATTGCTTTTCCAGCAGACCTTGAATGCATCTGGTGTGAATCAGCCCTAAATGTCATCTAGGGTTTCTCTACATATCTTTTTTTATTATTACTTTTTTTTATGTTGTTCTATGAGTAGTTTGCATGAAGCAGTGACATTATGTGAGGTTCCCTCTCATTACCTATGGTTTATCGTCCTGCAGATTTCGGCAGTGTTGTGAGGACGCCTATCTGATCCTGCGCAGGAACGGAAACCTCATCATCACGCTCTTTGCACTAATGCTGACAGCTGGACTCCCAGAGTTGAGCTCTGTGAAAGATATTCAATATGTCAAGGTATAGTGAGTAGCCTCCTGTATGTGCACAACACACTCAACTCCAAACATGTATATTTCCCTCCTACTGTATCCTATACCTGGTGGTATGATGCATATTCTTCTCATTACAGCCCTTTGTGTTATCTGGCTTCTGTTCACTACACTCATACATTCTTCACCTTTCAACTCTGTTTGTGCAGTGGACTGTGTTGTGATAAATTTACAACAGTCAATTGTTTAGCGCTCTGTTATATTTTTAGACAAACTCCCCCCAATAAATTGCAGGAAAGGTTAGGACATCTGGCATGTTTTTATTTGCATCTGTATCCATATAGCCAAAGCAAAAAGTAAGTTTTAGGGATTGTTCGCACCATGTCCAGACCAGAACAGTTTGTTCCCAGACCAAAGAAGCATCCCTATGTATTCCTGAGCTCTGTTCACACCAGCGAAGTCCATTCCGGTCCAGATGAAAAAAAATACTTCTAGTTTCATTTTCTTTTGTGTGGAACGTATGTAAATGCATCAAAAGCACATGCAAATGCACTGGAACGCACTGGACTACACCTGAAAGCCCATTTTAAGCTTGTAAATAAAAACCAGAACGCAGCAAAAACGTGGCAGAAATGCACTGCACTGCATTTGCAGATCTGGCCCAGACGTGGTGTGAATAAGCCCTTTGTACAGTTTAGGAAGGCTGTGACCTGTCCCGGTGACAACGCACCATTTCCTTTGTGGGCATCACAGTCACAGGAAGTAAGGGAAAATGTTACCTCTGCAAATACAGAAATAAAACCCGACAAATTTTTTAATCTTTCACACACTAAGGCCAGGGTCACAATATTTTCTGGACTAGATCTGGAATGCAGGGCATTGCATTTTGCCGCATTTTTGCCGTGATTTGACCACAATTTTTCTGCGTTCCATAGCTGTTTTTTTGGCTTAAAATGTGCTTTCTGGCTGCATTCCAGACCAGACAAAATGAGACATGCAGTATTTTTCTGGTCTGAACTGGAATGGACTGCTATAGTGTGAACAGAGTCCAGCAATAGCATAGGAATACATTAGGTTGCATTTTGGGTCCGGAAACAATCTGGTCTGGCCTGGAGATGATCTGGATGTGGTGTGAACGGGCCCTAAAACTAGAAGAAAAATTGGCTTTATATTTTGAGTAGCTGTATTTATCCTTTTAGTTATTTAACTTTGTCAACTCTTCTGATTTCAGGATTCTCTGGCTGTGGGGAAGACGGAAGATGAAGCACTTAAACAGTTTAAACAAAAGTTTGATGAGGCTTTGAAAGAGAGTTGGACAACCAAAGTCAACTGGATGGCACACACTGTGCGAAAGGATTACAAGTCCTAGCAAAATACCGATAACCACTTTTGTGCCTGACAAGGCCGTCCTTAAATTTCTGGCCCCTCTAAAGTTGCTCCTGTAGGATGAACAAGTTGGCCAGTGGCTGCAAGTGAGATATTATGAAGCTTGTAATTCCATGGTAGCGTACCAATGACACTCCGAAGAAAGAGGATTTCCAAGAGACCTACTGTAAGAGTAAATGAGAGTCAAGCTGTGCTTATATTGAGATCAAACAAGCCAAGAAACCCTGGTTTTATAAGAGATGGAAGTACAGTTGGCTGTGCTGGATTTTTACACCCCCGTCTTCCTCAAATTTGGCATTAATTCCAGCTCTGCACTGCCACAGTCACAGCTTACACTGCATTCAGCAGCCCCTGGCACTGGAGAATAGCCAGGCATGAGTTATGGGGAGGGGCGGGGTTGTGTAACAGTTTCAGATTTTTAGCATTACCAGAAGTCATGTCTTCCAATCATGTTGCATCCTCAAGAACATTCATTAGTTTTACTTGGAGAGATTTGCAAGATTTTCACCGCCATTTGAAGTTAAATGATGGTAGAAATCATATATTTGGCATAAATCACTACAGATCAAGTTCTACTTAATACCAAAGCGTTACTTCCTGCTACCCACTAACCTCTGCTTTGCCTGCCTGGACTTACCCCTTGAAATACTATCTTCATCAATATGCAGTATTTATGGAGGTCATGCAACACCCTCAGAATTTCACTTGTTTTCTTACCTTACTATGAAATACAAGGTAAACATTTTGGGGGCAGGTTGGGGTTTTCAATTCAAAGGAGGATTTTGCGTAAAGTGAACCTGTGCTTTGTCTATGCGGAGTAAAACAACTTGTTCACTGTAATCCCCCTCCCCAGCAGCATTTCCCTTCCTTGCTTCCCCCACTGCTTCATTCGGCTAGTAAGAGAAGCTGCCCTGTGTAAGCTCAAATTGTAGCTTACACGGAGCTATGGACTTTCCCCATGTGACAGAGCTGATGCATGGTAATTGGGCCAGTGATATCACAGTGAGTCACGTGTTTCTACATACCCAGACATGCTGGTTATTTTCTTGCTTCCTACGGCTGAAGTAAGCTGTGTAGGAGTGAAGGAAATGTGAATTTGTGCTGCTAGGCAGGAGATGAAGTGAAACGTATTTCTTTTCCCTGCCCATTTCTGCGCAGTATTGTACTGCATTTTTTTAAAGCGTGTTTAGAGAAGAGTAGAGAATGAACTGGCTGCATGTAATCGGATCCAGTAGTAGTTCAGTGGTGTTCATGCTTCTCGATAGAGTAGAGGGTCTTGCAGCATCCCCGTTCACTTCCTCCTCATCCCCTGAATGTGTTACATTGGAGGCAGCAGGGATTACCGAGTGTAATCATGGAGATTGTAAAGAGTGAACAGATGGGCTTCAATAAGTAAAACACATCTGTGGAAAGAACATATTTTTTGTTGCTAATAGCATCTAATCACAACCATTGTTTAATTTTTAACTGCACTGCAAAAATGACTGTTGGAAGTTGATTGGTTGCTATGGATAACGAGAATTCTTTTTACTGGCATGTCTCATACATAGGTTACGAAGTAGTCTGAGATTGTTTTTATATATTTTCCTGGTATCAATGTTCCCCGTTCACAAAGCTCCGATTTGATGAAAGATGCACCCCAGCTGAGTCTAGAAACGAAGACTTGAACTGCAGTTCACACGGAAAGCAAGACTTATGTATATTTATCTATGCATTGCTGTAGTAAACCAGTTCTCTCCACTGCTGTAAATCACCTGGTTGCCAAAGACCTAGAATTCTGGGTCCGCCATTTCTTGTGCAATTTAAATTAAGGGGATTGGTATTCCTATTTCTACCTACTGCATACCTCTATGCTCCAAGATATCCAGATCTAGGTCATTGTGCTGATGTCATCACCATGCACCCTCTGCTGTCTACCCAGCAATCCACTGGCTGTCGCCATCGCTGCTTCCCTCACCTGAACTATTCCCAACTTACACTGAGTTGTGTCCTTTCCTCTGTACTGTCAGTCTACAGAAAAGTTGGCACCTCCACTCTGATTCTGCCATTCCAAACCGAATTTCTGTCATAAGGATCCCAGTTGAAGCCGTGATGGTACCACATAAAGCCCAGGTACGGAATTGTTAGGATCACATAAAGCCAAGGTGAGCAGTGAAGAGAATGTACCCTCAGAGACTAGACCAGCTTCAGTCTTAGATGGCATTAGCAGTTCATTGATGAAATGCCCTTAGCTGCTTTTTATTGTGGAGGTAAATATACATGTTCACCTATTTACTCTACCCACAGTGGTTGTATGCAGAAATGTTTTAGCCTGCTATCAAAACGTAGCATGAAGAATAACACCGAGGAAAGTGTATTTGTTACTTTGAATGTACCTAGACAAAAAAAAAACCTCTATAACGCCCTTTCTAGGCCTTTAACCTAAACCCATCACCCAAATGCTTACTTACCTCTTCATGATAGCTGTGGCCTCCTCCCCTTTACTGTTTTTTACCCTTCTTGGCTCAAAATCCTTTCTAGTAACCAAACCTGTGTATTGACTCCCCATAGACTCTAATGGTACTATACCCCTAGTGTGTCTAGTGTAGAAGTACAGTACCAATAAAGTCTATGGGAAGTCATTACACAGGCATGGCCATTGCAGGAGAAGATTTTGGGCAAAGGAGGGTAGCAATGAGAGAAGGTTGTCATGGAGAGGTAACATGACACTAAATGCAGGAGTTAAAGTTTAAAAATACATTCAGGTATCTTATTTGTGTGTTACTCGGCCATAGCTCCTCAAATCATCTCTGAATTGGTGCTGACACCGTCCTTCGGGGGGTGGCTACTTTTGTTCCTCATCGTCCCTGTGTGTGTTGTAAAGTAGTCACCGCTCCATGCTTGCTCCTGTGATGGACTACAATGTCAGTACAAATTAGTAAACTAAATGTGAGATTGTAGTCCATCACAGGGTGGAGCTTGGAGCGGTGACTACTTTACAACACACACAAATGGACCATGGGGAACAGAAGTAGCCCCCCTCCAGAAGGAAGGACAGTGTCAGCACCAATTCAGAGATGATTTGAGGATCTACAGCCGAGTGATACACAAATAAGATAAATTTTTGTTAAAATAGTTATGGTACTTGAATGTATTTTTGGGATTTAACTGCTGAGCATAGCGTCACTTTCAGTAAATCCTTGGTAGAGGGGTCTCTATCTTAGATCAGGTTAGGGTGCTAGCGAGAGGGTTTCCTGGGTTTTTGGACAATATACCAAAATAAAATACCAGTCCACCTAGCATATTTGAGTTTTGGCGGACACCCTCGGCTATAATTCGCAGTCAGCTTCAAATATCTCCTCTGAGCTCAGCCAGCGGGATCTCTGCACCTGCCACAGCCTGTACAAGTCGGTCTCGTACTCAATGGATATTTATTTTAAATTATGAAGAATATAGTAGGAGGAGTAAGACTACAGAAGACCAGGATCTCCAGGAAGACAATCTTGCAGTAGCCACCCCAGAGAGATATGAGGCCCGGGGCTGAAACTTCAGCTTTAGGTAAACATGGTTTTCATTTTTGACAGCTTAGCAGTCTCTTTACTTGTGAAAGATTGGGACGCTGGGTTCTGTCCTCCTGTTTAGGATTTAGAATTGTGCCTTTTAAGCAGGATTCTAGACCGGTGTAAAAATAGCCAATAGCAGAATCTAGCCAGCAGATAAATGGGGGGGGGATTGTTGCTTGAGATTCAATAGTAATTCTCAAGCAACCGGAAACAGAAACTACAGTTATCCGGACTCTACCAAGCTCCATGGGTAGCGGATAACTGGGAGTTTACTGTATTACCTTTCTGTAATCCTCTGCACAGCAGACTGGGAGAGGAAAGCTCAGCACTGTAAGCCAATCAGGCTTCATCGCAGAGTGCTGTTATCTAAGACAGAGAATATGCAAATAGCAGAGATCACAGAGAATACCTCATGAGTAAGCTGGACAGGTCCTTGCTGCATTGCTTTTACTACACTGGAAATGGGTACGGTCAGGGAACTGGCTTTGCTGTCTGGCAGGGGTGAGTGAATCTGAAGAGTGGCTGCACACAATTACACATTCTGTAAGTGGTAGAAAGTTCAAGAATATCTATATCATCTGTATGTGTAGCTGCTTGTCTATAGTTCCGCTGTAAGCCTTACCTCGGTGGAATCTCTGCACTTCTTCAAAGCTGGCTCAGTGAAAAGCCCGCTCAGATCATGTGACGCTGTACTGGATTACGCAATGCAGACTTGGAACGAAATGTTGGCTGCAAACGGCTAAATATTCCCATGAAAAGACTCGGTGCAATGTGACTGACCATTGAATAGATTTACATGAAAGAAAATATAATTGAGAGACTTTATTTATTCCAACCTTGTTGTTTTTATAAAGACAAAGGATATTTTTATTATGGTTTGACAGTCACATATTACCTATATTTATTTAAAGTTTGTAAAGGACAGCATTTCTGTGATATTCCAGATGAATGAGAGGATGCTCCATTTTGTACAGAACCAGGTGACAGAGACTGCACTGCACAGGACGTTCCTTGACTACTGCCCGCTTGTGTTGCACACACACGTCTTACACTGGAAACAGACTTGTGTATATACTATGAATTCTACTGCTGTCCTAATGAGAATGTAACTGAACCGATTTCTACACTGTAACAAAGACGCACCACCTTCTGATGATCATGAATAAACATAACCTTTGTTCTGGATGTTCTTACTCATGTTAGTCATTTGTTTCCTTCGATCAGTGGCTAAGGATCCAGGTGCTTTTTTTTGTTTTTTTACAGGAAAATGTAATGGATTTTGGTCAGTTTTTTTTATTGTTTACGAATGTATAAACTGATGTCATTGTTCTAATTGTAGAAAATCTTTATTTTTGCAAATACACATCAGTACATAATGGCACTCATTTTACAGAGCATGCTGGGCTTTCTCCTATATAATCACAGCACTGCCTGTATACTTGTAACAGCTGAGTATTATGTGCAGAAGATAAAAATCTTACCTTGCAGCATGGTATAGGCCTATATCAAGCGACACCATTCAACTCATGCTATCTATGACATGTGATTGCAAAGCCTGACTGTAAACTGCTTAATCATGCTTCCTCTGCCCTGATGTTGTCAAATAAATAGTATGAGGGGGAGCAGCACCATGCGGGTGTATTTTATAAAAATTGTAGAGCCATTTGTCCTGTGAAACTCCATGTACACTTGGTCTGTGAGAATGGAGGCAAAAACAAATGTTTATATATTTTCTTTTTAAGTTGAATGTAAGAAAAAAATACCTCATTATGGCAACTGGATGGAGCTGAGTGAGGAGCATGGGAAATAATTTCTTATTTCCTGTGCACCTCGGCTCCATCTGGTGGCCATAATGAGGAGGTATTTTACTGATCTTACATTGAACTTGGAAGGAAAATATACATATAACATTTTGTTTTTGCCTCTATTTGCACAGACCAAACATGCATGCATGCAGGATTACAAGGTGAATAGCTTTTTGAAATGATTCATAAATACACCCCCATGAGTTGCATGGTGTCACTGGTAAGTCATCAGTTTCCAATGCTGATTGCTGGACAAAAGTCAAACACGGTGCTATGTATTGATTAAGGGACATGTGTCATATGGCTGTTTAATGTCCATAAAGTGATTCTAAGTTGAACTTCCACGTTAAAGGAGTAGAGGCTGCTGACTGAATAAGGAATTACACATCTAATGTAGTACAGACCACGAGGATGTATTCACAATAAATACCCCTAATTATGTACAAGGGAAATGATGAGAAAAAAAAAAAATCTCTTGCACATAATTGGATGACTGAAGTAATGAAGCAATAAATCAAGCCTCATGCCTCTCCCTTCCTATCCCAGCTACAGCAAGGAAAGCTCATTAATCCAATATAATAAAGACCAAATACAACCCCATGTTATGGTTCATAAAGGCAAAAGTTCACATCCAGTGTATTTTGGCACCATCTAATAGACATTCTCTGTATATGGACATTCTATAGATGTTACATAGGTTAGTACAATTTTTCTATATGCAGTGCTGCTTTTTTAACATATGATTTCTTCTTTTGTACAGAAAGTGTTTTCTAGGTTGTAAATGATCAGTTTACCCAACAGCAATATTTCAGTTCTGGAGTCTTAAGAGCTGAGCTACCCATGTAGTCTTGAACTGTGTATCTACTAAAGAGCCTCACTTGCTACACCACGCCTCATAACACACTGCCTGGCCCCCCAAAAAAAGTCACCACCTGGATTTTGCTAAGCAAATAGCTCAGAGATTTCTATTGGATAATTACTAGGTTTAGTATTGTTATGTCCCCCAAAAAAATGAGGTCAGCTGCCGACCTGAATATACTGAATGACCAGGTTTTGCCATCAATGGGTTGTTTCTTCCCTGATGGCACATTGGGCATATTCCAAGATGACAATGCCAGGATTCATCGGGTTCAAATTGTGAAAGAGTTCACGGAGCAAGAGACATAATTTTCTTACATGGATTGGCCACCACAGAATCCAGACCTTAACTCCATTGAGAATCTTTGGGATGTGCTGGAGAAAACTTTACACAGTGGTCTGACGCTCCCATTCCATGGCTACTTTTACACACACCACACCACACCACACACACACCCTCCAGAAGGAAGGACAGTGTCAACACCAATTCAGAGATGATTTGAGGATCTACAGACGAGTGATGCACTAATAAGTCATATTTTTGTTAATAGTTGGGGGTATTTCAATGAATTTTTAAGTTTAAACTGAGTTTAGTGTCACTTTAACAGTCATATACTGGTATTGTTCTAAATACACAAATAAACAATTATATGCATAAAGCAGATCATTTCAAGATGGCTTGCGGCCAGTTCTAGGAGCTGCCTAAAGATGCTTTTTAAATAAGTTGACAAAAATATATATATATATTTATTAGGGAGTCACCGAGTACTCATACTCGCCCAAATGCTCTGATACCTTCCCTGATACCGGAACCTCCGGTCAGAGGGAGATTTCTGGCTTCCTGTGCAATCAAGAAGCCGCCCGGCGGGTAAGGACACGCTGCCCGGCTTCCTGAATGCCCGGGAAGCCAGCTCCATGCTAGCGGAAGTACCGGTATCAGCGAGAACCGTAGGGAGGAGGGTGAACTCTCTGCATTTTCCTATTTTTTGCTCCATGGAAGGATGAATAAAAGTTGATACTTGCATTTAAAGAAAGGCGATGCACATATTATGTATAGGTCCCTCTCCCCCTCCCCCCTTTTGGCTGACAATCACTTCCCTTTTGGATGGGAACTTGTGAAGGGCAATTTTGTCATCAAAGTCCCACAGAGCAATCCATTTGTGGGTAATTTAGCTCATCTGTCTCCATCCAAAGCTCAGATGTCCATTTTGAGTTGAACAATATTTTAACCCTTTAACTATAATTACTAGTGACGCACAGATGGTTTACATAGCTAAATACTGTATCATTTAGTGCCTGGCCAGCAAGTGTAAAGTGAAGGTAAAGCCAAAACATTTCTTGTTTTAAATAGAGAAGGGCAGTGTTATAACCCATCAGGTTATTTTTTTCTTGCCTGTGTCCAGTTGGGGAGATTTCACTTCCTGCCATGAAGACACACGAGGGAAATGGAGGAAATCTCTTTGAAGTGTATGGAATTCCCATCTTAGAGAACTATCACTGGAACAAGTGCTCCTCTTCGAAGATTTCCCCTCACCTCTCGCTCTGGTGAAAACTCTATAATTTTGCATTTTCCATTACTTTGTCTTGGTGACAATGGTCAGCAGGACAAAAAGAAGGGGTGAATCTCCCTCCCCAAT